>NC_134700.1:288475241-288647741 GCF_043290135.1 Rhipicephalus microplus
AGAACTGACGGAGATGATCGTCAATCGGAGGAACCCTGACGCTGTGGGTGTTCGAAGAATCAAGAAGACACCAACAGTGATCGTGTTGTTTGACGGACAAAAGGTCCCCCAGCACGTCGTGTGTGATGGTGTTCGATACCCTTGTTCCTTGTATCGCAGGCAAGTGGACGTGTGCTATGCATGTGGTGATTTGGGCCACAGGTCCGATGTTTGCCCCAAGGGCGATGAACAGAAGAAATGCCGCGGATGCGGCATGCAGTCACCATCACCGGATTATCAGTGTGATCCCACGTGTGCCATCTGTGGCGGAGCGCACCCAACGGCGGACCGCAAGTGCAGAAAGCGCTTCCAGGTGCCCTACATCGTGCGCCAAAGACGGCGGCGCCGCCGTAGGCGCGCGCGGCGTGGCTCCGACACAGCTGGAGGCGAAGAAGGACTGGCGGAAGAAGAATCATTCTCCAGCGCTCGTCGCAGCAGATCGGCATCTAGAGGACGCTCCCGCTCCAGAGGACGCTCCGGCAGCAAATCGCGCTCTCGCTCCAGAGGGCGTGACAAGGGCAGCAGTCGCTCCCGTTCGAGAGGACGATCGGGTTCCAAGGGCCGCGTTCAGAAGCAAATGTCTTGGGCGGACAAGGCCAGGATGAACATCCCAAGCGGCCAAGAGGTAACGCAGGGCATTTTACCAGAGCAAAAAAGAGAACAATCAGAGATTTTAATGCTTAAAAAAGAAAATGCAGAACTTAAAGAAGCACTACGAACGCTGAGGGCCGAGTTCGAGCTCTTCCGCAACTCGCGTGAACCCCGTGAAGTAGCCACACCCATACTGGTTCAAGCAGGAGGGTCGAATAAGCGCAAGGCCGTTTCGCCCCCCGCGATCGCGGAAAGCGTGGCAATGCAAAGTGACGAGTCCCCCGCTCAGGTCCCTGAGAAAAATGTACTCGCGTCTTTAACGGCGATTGAGGAATCGCTCAAGCAGGTGAGAGAGGCCTTAGCCATTCAATCTAGCACAATCGAACGTATGGACGGGAGCGTCTCCCACCTGACACGTCGAGTAGGAATCCTCGAATCTAAAATGAAAATGATTGACTCTAGCAAACTCAAGACGACCAGCACTGGTACGATTGCAAAAGCCAAGATAGTGCAGCAGGATTTGGACGCTACGAGTTCGCCGCAGGCTATGTTCCTTCAATAATATTCAAAATGGTGGGCCAAACCGGAAACATAATTATCTGGCAGTGGAATTGCGCAAGTTTCTTAAGGCGTAAAGCTGCTCTACTGCAGCTCATCAAAGCACAGGCGTCAATGCCGCACGTCCTGCTCTTGCAGGAAACCCTTAGCGAGAAGGTAGTTCTCTCGGGCTACCGTTCGATTAGCCAAAAAGGCGCAAATGGCAGAGTTATCGCCACGTTGGTCAGGAAAGATACCTCCTTTGAGCAGCACGAAGTCAAAATTTGCGACTCGGATAAGAGATCCGGTCTCGAGGCACAATTAATTGAAATCATTCCCAACGGCAAAATCCGAAGCAACATATTCGTTTTTAACCTGTATAGCCCTCCTTCGGCTTATAAACATAATATCCGCTCACTCCTTCATAGGGTCGCAACTGCCGCCAGATCGCACCCTTTAATAGTAGCTGGGGATTTCAACGCTCCCCATCCGTCTTGGGGCTATGTTACGAGGACAAAGAAAGGGGCCAATCTAGTTGCAGCCAGTATAGACTTAAACCTAACGCTTATCTCCGACCTGCGTTTTCCCACGAGGCTGGGAAACTCGGTCGCCAGAGACACGATGCCTGATCTCAGCTTCACTAGAAATGCGGTGGTCGAGTGGTCCAACTTACAGGAGAACTTGGGAAGCGACCACAGCATCATAGAACTCCGGATGGAAATAAGAGCACCACCCCCAAGAACCTATAAGTATACAGACTGGGACCTTTTTAGGCAAATCAGAGGTGAAGATGAGTCAGTACATGACACCTTCAGTGAACTTCTTGTACAAATCCAGAAGGATGTCGAGAAGGCCACCAAAGAAATAGTAACAGAATTTGATGCTCCGGGGATGGATGCAAGGTTAGCGCACCTTCTGGACGCCAAACGCTCTCTCATCGCGAGATGGAAAAAACAAAGGCTAAATCGCAGGCTACGGAAAAAGATTGCGGAGCTCAATCGGCATATTGAGGAGCACTGCTCCGAACTCCATAAACAACAATGGAGGGACGCCTGCTCGGCTGCGGACGGGAAAATGCGCAAAGGAGGCAAATGGACCCTCTCCAAACACCTCCTAGATGATGGACAATCCAAAGGCAATCAGAAACTAGCCATAGACCGACTTATTAATAAGGAGAAAATGGCAGGCATCTCAGAAGCTTCCCAATTTCAGATACTTGCCAACAAGTACCTCCCGCTTAGCCAGAGCTCAACTTCTGTCCCCCACCGGTATGAGGGTGTGCCTTCCCCAGAGTTGGACGCTCCCTTCTCGGAAGCTGAGATCAGGGAAGTGCTCCATAGCCTAAACGGAAGGTCTGCCCCAGGTCCCGATGGAGTTACGAATCGGCTCTTAAGAAATTTGGATGATAAAGCCATTCAGGCCTTAGTGAAGGAGATAAACAGGGTATGGGAGGAGGGCGTCGTACCAGAAACTTGGAAGAGGGCCACAGTGGTCTTAATCCCCAAGCCAGGTAAATCACTCAGCTTAGATCACCTCCGCCCGATCTCCCTTACAAAGTAGCAGAACATGCAGTACACAACAGGATATCGCGCTACATCGAGAGGCATGACCTATTTCCATATAATATGGTAGGTTTCAGGCCCTCACTTTCCACGCAAGATGTCATGCTCCTCCTCAAAACACACATAATTGACTTTCCAAGCAAAGATGTAAAAGGGGTCCTCGCACTGGACCTCACTAAAGCATTCGATACTGTCAAACACGACTATATTCTTAAGGAGATATCGGCTTTGAACCTGGGAGTTAAATTCTTCTCCTTCGTTGAATCTTTCCGCGAGAGTCGGACGGCGGCAATAAAATTGGGACAATCAGTCTCGGAGCCTTTCAAACTCGGACGAAGGGGTACTCCCCAAGGGGCAGTTATCTCCCCCCTTCTATTCAACATAGCCTTGCGCAAGCTGTCGGCAAGCCTTTCTAAAGTTCCTAATGTCGGACACGCTTTATATGCTGACGACATTACAATCTGGTGTCCCGGAAGATCGGAGGCGGTGGTTGAACAAGCTCTACAGGAGGCTCTGGACGTTACAGAGTCTTTCCTGGAAGGTACGGGACTGGCGCTTTCGCCGGAAAAGTCGGAACTCCTGCTGTACAGACAGGCTAGACGAGGTGTTAGGGGACTCACCCCTCTCGATCAGGTGCCCATTAGCGTTTGCAGCAAGGATGGTCGCACAATTCCTAGGGTCAATTCTATGAAAATTCTGGGGCTTTTATTAGACTCTAAGGGATGCAACGCAAAGACTATAGCCCATCTCACCACAAAAACAGAGAACATTCTGAGATTAATTATGCGGGTGTCCAACAAGAAGGGCGGCATAGGCGAGGATATCCTCCTTAGGGCCCACCACGCTTTCCTCATGAGCCATATCATATACATAGTGGCGGCTCTCAATTGGACCAAAACGGAAAGGGATAAATTGGACACGCTCATGCGCAAAAGTGTCAAAAAGGTGCTCGGCGTCCCAATCACGACTAGCACAGAAAAACTCATGAAGTTGGGAGTGCACAACACCACTTCGGAATTAATTGAAGCGCAAAGGTCAGCACAAATAATTCGGTTATCGAGTTTCAAAACAGTAAGAAAACTGCTCGATGCGGCAGGCCTCCGTCCTATCTTCAATCAGGGAGAAACTACGCAGCTTGATTATCAAACAAGGAATTCCTTTATTGTTGACCCTCTTCCACGAAACATCCATCCCCAACACAATAAAGGTCGTAGGTTGGCGAGGACTAGGGCTTTCATAAAGAACCTCTCCGGAACAGAGACATTTGTGGACGCGGCGCGCCACGCCGGCGGCAGCAAGTTTTCCGTGGCAGTCGTCAATGACAGGGGAGAACTTGTCTCGGCAGCTTCAGTGAAGACCTCCTTGGTCGATGTAGCAGAACAGGCTGCTGTAGCGCTGGCATTACTGGACACGAAACGCACCACGGTGTACACCGATTCCCGAGCGGCCGTTAGGGCGTTCGCATCGGGATTGATAGCCACAGAGGCAGCCAGAATTCTCCACAGCAAACCCCCCTCAGACGTTATTCAACACATAGTCTGGTTTCCCGCTCACATGGGACCAGACGTACTGCCGGGTCACCTGAACCCAAACGAGATAGCCCACGACTGTGCGCGAGGTTTCACAAGCCGCGACGGGGTGGTCTCTCGGGTGAGTTCGGGAGAGCTCGTCCACAGTGATCCTATCGTTACTTTTCACGAGATAACATCTCATTACAGAGGAGAGCGACAGACTTTTCCCTTTCCCCATCATAAGCTCCACAGATCACAAGCAAGCACGCTCCGCATGCTCCAGACGGGGTCTTACCCCTCTAGGGGCTTTCTGAGCATGCTTCATCCGGATATTGATCCACTTTGCCCAGATTGTGGTGAATTTTGCTCTTTGAGTCACATGCTCTGGCAGTGCCCTGCGTTACAGGATTTTAAAACAGAAGAAGACTGGACGACGGCAATCACAGACCCCAGTCAAGACGTCCAGCTTCAGGCTGTCCAGAGGGCCCGTGAACGAGCGGAGAGGCATGGCCTCTCTGTTCCGACATGGGACTAGCCAACGGCTGGGTGGGGACCTACATAGTTGGCCCGCTGCCTTGCCTCTCAGGACCAAATAAAGTTGTTTGTCTGTCTGTCTGTGTTGCATTTGAGGCTTTTCTGGTTTCTCGTCTCTTAATGAGATGTTTAGTCTCTTGGAATAGTTTGCTAGTGTCATGTCTAGTGACTGCACCTCCGACTTCAATTGCACACTTTTATTATTCTTGCTAGTCAGATTATCGTTAGTTGTGTCAACGCTCATTTATAGCTGCGAATATATTTTGAAGCAAAACTCTGAATTCTTGTGATTTACCTCTCACCGCGAGCTTGTCAATTAGCTTCTTGAGTATCAGTCAGTGCCTTTGCTTTTTCAAGTTTACTTCAGTTCGAACTCTCACCATTCTATAGCCACTGCATCGGATCTTGTAAACTACGTTTACATCTTGTACAATGCCTTGGTGTGCCCACAAAATGAAGTCTATATCATTTTTAGTGTGGCCATTAGGACCCTACCACATTCACAGCCAGTTTTCCGTAGAAGGTGTCCAAGATTCGTAAACTAATGTGTTCTGCAAACTCAGCTAATAACTCTCTCCCGGTAATCTTAGAGCCGACGCAATATTCCCCCACTGCATGATCTCCGGCCTGTTTATTGCCTACTTTAGCATGAAATTTGCCCATCAATAGAGCATACTGTGTCTTTACTAATTGCTGACTGTACGTCTTCGTAGAAATGTTCAACCAAATTATCATCATGGCTCGACTTAGTCGCACAGCCCTATACCACCTTCATTTTGTACCTTTTCGTAAACTTAACTACAACATTTGCCACCCTCTCACTGACGCTATAGTATTCCTCTATGTTGCCAACGATATTCTTGTAGATAAGAAACACCACTTCTACTTTTCTTATGCCAAAACATTCGCAGTAGCACAGGACGTGGGCGTTCTTCAGCACCGTATAAGCTTCCCTAACTTCGCTGAGCCCAATTGCATCCTATTTAACACCCTATGATTCCTCAAATAGACAGCTAGACTAGCCTTAGTAGAGAGCGTTCTAGCGTTAAACGTAGGAAATTTCAGATTTCAATGGCGGCCTGTCCGGACCCAGAGATTCTTAGTAACTTCCACTGCGTCGCAGCTCTGACTGCCGCCTTGGAGCGTTCTTTCGCAGCCGCTGGGGACTGAGGGCTAATTTGCATTTACCCAAAAAGTTACACCTTCTCCCACTATGAAGAACCATGTAAGAATGCGAACCAGTGCTGGTGCTCACTTGTGTTTCAGTTTATAGTTTCTATTGTTATGTTCTTGCGTATGTTTTATTTGTGCGTGGAAATCCAAAAAAAGTGGCAGGAGGGGGAAGGTAGAAGCTTACCATCAGAAATCCATTAACAGAAGTTATGAAGTTGTGTCGAAACGTGGGCTCGACACAACCCTGGTTTACGGAGTTTTCATTTGTATGTAAAATTGTGTTAGCCCCCCCCCCCGCCCCTCTCCTTTGTGTGTATTACCGTGTATGCGCTGCTAATGAACACCCAGTGTTGCTAGGAAAGTGCAACGGTGCGAGCGAGCGCAGCAATGTACACGAGCGGGCAGCTGTGGCGAAAAAATAAAGAGGAGAGGAGAAACAAAGCGGAGGCAGCGCTTTGCCCTTTTCTCCAACTTCCTCGCGCTCACGCTGGAAGACGGTTCATTCCCCCACAGTGCATGCACCAATATGCACCTGTTCTATCCCCACATCCTCGCGTGAGCCCGAAGAGTGGAGAGACTGACCTCGGGAAGAGAGGACCCTCTCCTCCACCATATCTTCGCGCTCACGTGAGGGGAGAGAGAGTTGGCGCATGCGCACCGCCGTGGTCACGCCACACACCGGATTAAGCTCTGCCATAAGCGGCTTCGCATCTAAAAGAAGAAGGCAACAGTGAGCCCACTAATTGAAGGCGCAGCCATGGCCACGGGCCGAGGACACCGAGTGCTTAAAAGAAGACTGTACTAGAGAACCGGAAGGGCAATGGCGGCCACAGGAAAAACCCGATGCGATGGAAGGTGTCCACTAACGACGAAGTGCCCATGTTGTGTCTGTGACTGTCTGTAGTTTAACTATAACTTGTCGGCGCTGATAATCAATGCAGAAACAACCTAGCATCCCCTACATGATGCCTAGCGAGAACCTAGAAGCAAGTTAGAAACAACCTGCATCACGTAACTAAGGTCTAGAAAAACCACACAAGAGCTCACAATCGTACAATTTTGCTGTTTCGGGGTTTGCGGGTCTTAATGCAAGCTTCGCCATTTTTCAGAGCATTTGTTTCATATGTCATGATTTTGTCACGCAGTTGATATTCAAACAAGTGAAAAGAATTGCATTATTAATTTGTGTTTGCGACAGTGGCACTGGAAGATAAGCGAAATACTGCAGATTGCTCTCGCTCAGTCTGTGATCGGGATACTACGAGAGTTTCTTTCGGCTGGTTGAGGTGAAAAAAAAAAGAGACGTTCAGATAAGATGCTGTTATCTGAATATATACCGAGTGTGGTGCAAGCCGATGTGGCAACTCTAACACATTTCAATCTCTAAAGAAGTGTGCACCACCTTTTTTTAACCACCGATTTCCCGCATTACGTATAGCGTCGTTCTCTGGCCTTCTGTTGCATGGAAAACAAGTTACAAGAACAAAGCCAGGGTTTATTTTCCGGAACACGTCTTGCACATTACTGAGGTGAGTGGTTTTGAACCGTGTTGCGCCTACTCTTTGAGAGCGCTGGATTACAAAACTTTTCTCTTCCTTGCGATGCAGAGAAATGCCTCGACCAATGTCGAGGATTTCACCCGGATGTGCGCGCAGAGATAAGGAAGGGAACACACGAGCCGATGCGAAAAAGTAATCGCAAAAGAAAAAAAACAGACGAAAGAAAAGAAGAACCCGATCTTATAGACAAGCTAGGGATGCATTACGAAGCACTAAGCTCTTGCCACAGCACTTCGCAGGAGTGCGCTCTCCTTGGAAGGCCTCGATTTTCCGGAACACAAACATCCATTCGTCGTCGGTTCGGTTCATCTCGAAACAAATGGTGATGCAATGGACGGTGAAATATTGGGAGCCTGTGAAAAAATGAAGGAACGGATTTCGCGGATCGAGTCTGGAGAATCAATCCTTTGCTTCTCAATACGGCGGTGGTAGCCGCAGCCCTCCTTGCAACAAGAAATGAATGACGAAAACCGTAAGAAAGGGGGCGTCGCAGCCGGCTGACGGGAACAGGCTGGTTGGACGTGAAGGTGAAGGGAATCACTGAAGAATGAAAGGTCAGAGCGACCCCGTGTGCTAGCCACTGATAGTCGGAGCTTCATCCATTGCGGCTTAATCTCGAAGCACGTCGGAGCTTCTACACGCCAAACGCAAGGAGCCTGGCGATCTGCTTCAAACAGGCGTGTTTCCAAAAAATAATAACAAAAATTTTTTTTTCTGCGGTTGCGTCCACTCTACCTCTTGTCAGTGCATTGGCACCGAACAAAACATTTCTCAGACTCATTTCTTTTAGCAGACTTAGTCTGATCTTTCGATAACTCATGCTTTAATGTCTCTAACATTGACCAACTTAGCGTCGAAACCCTACAGGAATGGCGTGAAGTTTTGAGTTTAGTCGTACAGTACTCGTGTTCCTGACGTTCTTATCGGCGCTCACTGAATTTTTATTCTCGAGTGAAAACACACGCTGTGCTCTTGCAGATATGTGTGTCAGAAAAGAAAGTGAAACAACTTCTATACCACACGCATAAACAAACAAACAAGCGTTATAGGGAAGGAAGAGCCCTGATACAACGCCCTGAGAAGGTTGGCCCACCCGCTTCGAGCGAAAGACGCGCAGCGCAGAGATTTTCTTGGGCCAGCTGAAGGTACCGGCTTCCCCTTACAGAGAGGAGCCCCCAAAAGCAACGGTGGCGCTCCGGATTGTTCCTTCGTAAGCGGATTGCTGCGGGCATAGGTGTACAGCGAGGTTGACGGCTTCTCCGGCAGGCTCGTTGGTCGCACCAAACCTGCGCGCTTTTATATTCGGTTAACACCGATGGGAAAAAGAGGCAAGAAGGAATACAAAACTAACAGAAAAGCGAAGAGGGGCCCATTGCGTCATGTCGGCTTATAGTTCACAAAACGGTGTTATCTCAGGGAGCCGGAAAAAAGACGCCTACGCACACAGGAGAGAGAAAAAAATCAGATTAAGACAATAGAAGCTGCCTGATTGCAGGAAAAAAAAAACTGGACGACGGGAGCAGAAAATAACCATAGGCGGCTCACTTTTTCGAGAAGTGGTGGTTGAACGTACTTCACCTTCTTTTCTTGCGGGCGCATTTGTGAAACATCCTCTGGGACGGTCTCCACTCTTCCTCCCTCCAGTACTCCCTCCTCCCCTCTCTTTCTTTTCCGCATTATTTTCTTTTCTAGACTTTTCTGTTACGGGTATGCGGGAGCTCCTGTGCGTAGAAGTGAGAAGATTCGCCGGTCTTGTAGCTTTAATCCTTGTAAGATTTACGGCGTGCGAAATGGAGCCCCGGAGACCTCCGGTGGTTTATTGGGAATAGAGAAAAAAGAACTAAAAGGAAAGCAAATATAAGGAACGATTGGGGTTTTTCTTCAATCGGATTCAGCCTTGTTGACGCAGAGATTTGCTACGAAGTGCTTTCTTCTGCGTTATGTTCTTAGAACGATGAGAGCGCCTTTCTACAGCTTTCCTCAAAGCAATACGGGCTGTCCACATTCCACAGTAAGGGGCGTGTCGTTATATAGCGTGATGACCAGTGGGAAGGCTCGATACCTTACTATACTCGGTGTCACAGATTACGGGCTGCTGCTGCGGGCGATGAACTGAGACATGACTCGGATGACAACACACCACATTTAATATACACCCACACGGCACACCATCTATATACAAATATACAAAACCAATATTAATACCTTCAAATTCAAACTCGTACTCACTAAGCTTACATTCCAACCGTGCTAGTCTACGTCAGGCGTCACCAGCCCCATAGTCGCTCAAGATTCGAACCGCTCTTAGATGTCACCACTGATTGTCTTGACACCAATGTCCTTACTAGCCGTACCCTGTACCAGTTGGGGATCTCGACGAACGTCACCGTTCCTGTCATTGCCGACGTAGTCACCCGTTATTGTCGTCGCCTGATGTTGTTGCTGGCGATGCTCGGTGCTGTACGGTGACGTGGCCACCCGGGGACTGTCTTCGGCTGCTTGCTGCGAAGGGGGGTTTGCGCCAGGAACGTCGGCGCTTGCTGTACTTGGCGGCTGCATCTCAAGTAGCCTCCCTCGAAGCTTGTCGAGGTCTTCTTCTTCTCACGACGCCCGCGTCACATGTTGCCAAGCCGCTGTCCTGCCGCTCCCGTCACCAGTACGCTAGCTGGCGATGGGTCCTTATCTTGCGAAGCCCAAGTCGACAATGCCCGCTGCTCGCGCGCCGATCGCCGCTGGGGTCACGCGCCTCGGACCTCCGCTGTACGATGCGCGCACTCGTGCCATTTAGACTCTTGTCCATTCCTCCTCGTCTTCTTCTCTTCTACGGGCTCTTGCTTGTGACGCTCGGCGACAACTTTTCTTGGCACTGAAGGGAAAGCTACAAAGCCAAAGCACGTGCATCCTACCACCAGTGAAGGTAGTTTCAAAGTAGCGCCCGTATTTTACACGTGAAGTATATATGATCCTCATTTACTTTGTACGTGGAGCTATTTGAGACGAAACGCAGCTCACACCTGTAAGATAGTCATATTTACTTAAATTTATTAGTCTTGACTTTGCGTCTTTGAACGCACGAGAAACTCCCGCTTTTTAGGGGCGAAGCTCTTTATAGCGGCACCCGTTCGTCCCTCGTGGCCGTAGTAGTAGTGTGTAACAAGTATTACATTTTAACCTACAAGGTGGTGCCGGTGAGATATGAGAGATTTTTTCTGTGCGTTGTTGAACAATAAAAGATAGTGCTCAATGTACATGCCAATGGCAGCTAAAGGGGATTGAGAGACAGGAGAATCCGGCTTTTAGTTAACGCGCACGTTGCGAATTTTTTATTGTTCAACAACGCACAGAAGACAAAAAAGGGTTCATTGTTATACTCGCTGGGCGTAACCTCCTAGGTTCTAGAAAGGTTTAGCGAGCGTTCGGCCGCAGTGCCATGATTACAGTGAACTAGTATGTACCATGAACTCGAGGTGGTTAAAGATGGAAAGTAGACACGACGCGCAAGCCGTAAGAAAGTGTGCGTGTGCCTCCTCTCGTTCAGTCCTTGGAAGGTCCCCTGGATGGCGGTGCTTCTATATGAGGAATATATGATGAAAAGATGCGAGATGGTGGTACTTGGAGTGTATAATAGGTGGACGAATAGACACACAGACAGATGCATGGACGGATGCACGGATGGCTGCACAAACGGAGGGACGCATTGACGGACGCAGGAGCAGATGCATGGACGAAAGGAGGGACGGACGCACAGATGAACGTGCGGACGCACGAACAGACGCACGCACGGACGGGCAGATGGACGCACGGGCGACCACACAGACGCACGCATGGATGGATGGACGGAAGCAAGAACGAATGGATGAACGGATGCTTCGCCCCACTATCTATCATTCACTCCGTGCATATGCTGCCATTTTTTTATACGTGTACATCAAACGCTAAGGGGCTTCTGCGTCTACATGAAACGCTGATGGTGCACCCCCGTCCCTTTCTATAGCATTACAAGACTAGCGCCAGCACGGATCTTCGTGTATAGTGCTACATGTGCAGAAGCTCCGCCTCCATAGCTTTTCGTTCAGTGCCAAGAAAAGTTGTCGCCGAGTATAGTGTAGAAGCATCACAGTGTAGACGTGATCGGAGTAAAGTTTTAAACTTCCAACTATAACTTTACCTAGAGTATGAGCGATGGTCAATCATTCTGGACACTGACTACTTCGTAATTACCTCAAAGTTTTCCGGAATTGAAGTTCAGTTGAGTATTTTATTGGTTAAAAATCTAAAATATTGTAATTTTGAATGATAGTGTACGTTTAAGCAAGTTTCAGTAGGACAATGTTGAGAGCGAACTTCCTTACTCATCGCCATATTAAGTGTTGTTATATAACTGAAAAAAGTGTTGATGTGTTTTATTCTTGATAAACTGACGTTAATATATAGTACGCGCTTAGTTTATACGAAATACAGCTCAAGTGAGATTGTGGGTAAATTTTTTTTTTCACATCTGAGGCCCTAAATAGTCTGCATATTCCGTAAAAGGGGGTGTACTCAAGATGGTAATGGATATACGCTACTTCATGTACCTAAAAGTTTCATGTACTTCATGTATCTAGTTTTGAACTAACATTCAAAACTAGGCAACCTTTGCTACAGGTGCGCAACAACACGTCTACCTTATGCCAAGTTTAACGTGTGACTGGCTCCGTAAAAACGTTCTAACATCTCCGAAACATAAGACTGTTGCAGAATAGTATAGCCAGCGAAAACAAGCTACCGTAAACAACTATGGAGCAGTTTTACTGGTAACCGTAAAAATTTCTACTGGTTGTGAAAATGTGTATTATTCTGTATAGTGCAACGCTACAGCAATATATATAAACGCGTTCTATGTAGCTGTGTTTTCTACGCATTTCTTCTGAGCAGTTTATTTAAAAAATTAAACAAAAACTCATTCACGTTACCTTGTAGTCGACATACATCGAATCGACATCATGCGACAAATTGTGCGTTTATTTATGTTCATGTATTCATCAGTCCATTCTACCCTTGTTTTTGATGCATGCTGCCATAAGCTCACATTTTCTCACCACGATGAACGTTGTTCACTGCCGTGAGCTAAAACCGAGGCGCACGTGTTTCCCGCATTGAAAACCACGGTGTTTTGTCCAAAACGACTCATAAACAGATTCGGCATTGTTGTTTCGCGCGTGTTGCTTTCGAAAGCCACTGTAGGGTGCCCGTGGAGGCCCGCCTGTCAGCTTGGAAATGGCGCCAGTGCTGCTGTCGCAGCTCGGACGTCCGTCCGTGCGTCCGGCTGGCGTGCGAAGAAGCAGTTTTTCGGCCTTCCATTAGGAAAATGATCGCTTAAGGCCTGTGCCATGCGTGCCGTTCCCAGCCGCCTCTGGTTAGGGGTGGGCAGTGGTAGAGGGGGGGGGGGAGGGGCATCTTTCAGCGCTCGCCGCCGTCTCCCCACCGCCGGCGCAAGTCACGCCGGGACGCAGGGAGATTAATCGCCGATTCTTCTCGTTCCCTTCCTCCAACGGAGTTGACACGTGACTCGGTCCTCCACGCTCCTTGCGTAAACCTGGCCGCTTGCCGCCGCACTTTTCATCTCTTGCGGCGTGCACACACTACTCCTCCCTTTCTTTTCTTTTCTCGACACGGTGACGTCACGCTCTCGGTGAGAGGCGTTTCAAATTTGCGTTCTCGTTAAATATTGATGCGACTGAAGATGGGAAGATGATGAAAGGGGTGTAACACCGTGCTCAGCGCACGCGTTCAACGTCGTGTCTTTTAAGCAGCTTAAAAAGCGGTGAGCTTGACTATGACAGCGAGCGTCGGTCATCCACCGCCCACGCCAAGCGAACTTTTCTATACTTTGTGGCAGAACAGCGCAGAAAAGGGGCCGACGATTGCACACGATGCAGCGCAGAATATAGAAAGTTCAAAGTTAGCGCTTGTCCTGTACGCTATATACACCTTTTTTTTTGCGTCCAAAAAACTCGGAATGGTAATTAGGAACGCCGTAATAGAGAACTCTGGAAACTTCGAGCACCTGGCGTTCTTTATTTAACGTGCACTGACATCGTACAACACATGGGCGTCTACCAATTTGTCTCGAACAAAAAGCGAACACGACAAGCGGAATCGAACCTGATTCTTACTGAGCTTCGGCCCCCGGGGCGAAAGTTTCCGTCTTTCGAGTCTTTGATGTTCTAGAATATCTGTGTATGTTAGGAACGGGTCCATACGCATAGCCGAGGGTGGGTGCGATATGCCGGGGTCGGAGGTTCGGAAGAGTGATTCTCGGGCCGAGGCATGGGCGAGCTCATTGCCGCTGACTCCACAGTGGCCGGGTATTCATATCAGCTGTTTCTATTCGCCCTCTGAGCGTGAGGACGAGAGTTGTGTAAGAAGTCGATGCGCAATGGAGGCCAATGTAGCCTTTACAAAAATTTCGATAGGCCCCTTTTGAATCTGTTAGAACGAAAGTGGACCTTGGGTTTCGTAGGGCGAGGACGGTTCCTGTTTCATCTATGCTAGTTGTGTCTGTGTCCTGGGCTGGTATACAATCAACCCGTTTTCAACAATGAATGACGCTTGCTGTGTATTTGCCATTCACTGGTCCAGCTGCATCGATAAAGAATGCGTCCTCAGTATCTGAGTAGTTGTGAACTTTTGCCCGTGCCCGACGTCGATGTTCGTAAGCCTGAGGATGCATGTTGCGTGGACGTGGTTTGATTATGAAGTCCTGCCTCCATTCATGTGGGTTACGTTGTTTTGCCCTTCTCTCAATGACGGCTTCAATGCCAAGTTCTGATAGTGTTTTTCGTCCCGTTTTAGTGATGGCGAGGCACATGACTTGTTTCGTGTGGTGTGCATGGAATAGTTCTGATACGGTATTGTGGAGCCCCATTTGAAGCAGACGTTCTGTGAGAATTCACGGGGGAAGGTTCCCAGTCTTCTTGAGAGTCACACGTATGACTCTGCGTATTTTGTGCTCGTCTGCTTTCAAGACCCTCAGGTAAGGAAAGCTATAGGTTATGCGGCTGATAACAAATGCCTGAATGGGTCGCATTATGTCGTTTTCTTTCATCCCTCGTCGTCGGTTAGCCACCTGATTAATCATGCCAGAGATTTGTAGGCAGGACGTTTTTAGTTTATGTAAAGCAAATGAGTTGTTGCCCAGATTACTGAAGTGGGTCCCCAGAATTCGGATGATTTCAACCTCGTTAATTTGCGTTCCAATAAGTTGTACGTTGAGGGACGTATTGTCAGATGCCTTATTTCTATATACTAGTATTTAGTATATACTATAGTATATACTATATTTAGTATATACTATATACTAGTATATATTGGTGGGGGAGCACTCCAGACCACTCTTGCGTCCTATCTTTTCTACGATGGAGGCAGCCTGTATGAAGGCTTTTTCTATCTGACCCAGGTTACCAGACCGGCTCCAGATTGTGACGTCATCAGCATGTATGGCGTGGCGTACTTGCGAAACTTCATTTAGGCCCTCCGGGAGGTGAATGATGGCGATATTGAAGAGGAGCGGAGAAAGGACAGACCCTTGAGGAGTACCGAAATCACTCATGGTGATGGGTTCACATTTAAGGTTCCCTATGCGGATAGTGACTTGTCTGTTTGTAAGGATGTCCCGCACTTAAGCATATAATTTTGGACCACACCTGAATTCCCGTAAGTTTTCTAAGACACTGAAGTGCCGAACATTGTCAAAGCCACCCTTGAAATCAATTGCAAGAATGGTCCTTTCCGCTTGAGTGGGGCCGCTGGGTAGGTTGACAATCTCGTGTTTTAGTTGGAGGAGGATGTCCTGCGCTGACAAATCGGGACGAAAGCCGCACATAGTGTCAAGCAAGAGGTTCTGTTCTTCTAGATATTCGTTTAGCCTTATTTGTATGGCCTTCTCCATCATCTTACCAGCGCATGACGGGAGGCATATGGGACGGAGGTTATCAATATTGAGCGCTTTGCCGGCTTTCGGGATGAAAGTGTCATGCAGTGATGACATTGCATTGCTGAGTAACTCGGGGGACGAATTGCAACTCATTATTACGGAGTTAGACACTGAGAGCAGAAAGGTGGGTCTTAAAATTAATCTGCAGAAAACGAAAGTAATGTACAACAACCTCGGCAAGGAGCAGCGCTTCGAGATAGGTAATAGTGCACTTGAAGTTGTAAAAGACTATGTCTACTTAGGGCAGGTAATAACCGCACAGCCGAACCACGAGATTGAAGTAACTAGAAGAATAAGAATGGGGTGGAGCACATTCGGCAAGCACTCTCAAATTATGACAGGTAGATTGCCACTATCCCTCAAGAGGACGGTATATAACAGCTGTATCTTGCCGGTACTTAGTTACGGAGCAGAAACCTGGAGACTTACAAAGAGGGTTCAGCTTAAATTGAGGACGACGCAGCGAGCAATGGAAAGAAAAATGGTAGGTGTAACCTTAAGAGACAAGAAGAGAGCAGAGTGGATTAGGGAACAAACGGGGGTTAAGGATATCATAGCTGAAATCAAGAAGAAGAAATGGATATGGGCAGGGCATGTAGCGCGTAGACAGGATAACCGCTGGTCATTAAGGGTAACTAACTGGATTCCCAGAGAAGGGAAGTGGGTTATAGGGGGAAACAGAAGGTTAGGTGGGCAGATGAGATTAAGAAGTTTGCGGGTATAAATTGGCAGCAGCAAGCACAGGACCGGGTTAACTGGCGGAACATGGGAGAGGCCTTTGTCCTGCAGTGGTCGTAGTCAGGCTGATGATGATGATGATGGGATGAAAGTGAGCTCGGCTGATTTCCCCTCTAGGGGTAGCGTTCCGGCGTCCCAGTACTGGTTCATTTTATCTGGCGCGTCACACGTGAGACATGTGCGCCATCTGGTAGTTTTATTAGAAAACAAAGCGCGTGGTTCTGAGAAGGGTCTGCGCGCCCGTCTCGGAGGTGATAAGGTGTACAACGCAAGGCGACGGGTAGATGCCACCACCGTCTCCTCTTAGCAAAGCATTAGAAACACTCGCCTTTTTGGGCAAACGTTGCATGGTCAGCACAGCCGTCATAAGCGCTACAGTCTTTATAATTAGGCATGTATGCCTTTTCTAGTGAAAGACGGGGCTAAGGAAGACGACGAAGTTGAGAGTGCAGCTAACCTTACCCTCGATCTTCTATTTTTCCTTGTTTTGTGTTATTTTCTGTTGTTCTAACGAAGACGTCTGCGGCATCAAGAAGATTTTGCCCTTACCGGGCTCATTCCGAAAAGACGCGACCGAAAGAAGGGTCCCATTCCAGGACTTCTTCAATGGCCCAGCCATGCAAGCTACCAGGACAGACACCTGATCCATCCCACACGCCATCGAAACGACCAGACCAAGGAGCGGGCGAACGTAACTGTGGCGACACCAATGTACCTACAACCGATGACGACGAATCCACAAAAGTGGGACTCTACGAGAAGGTAGGCGATTGGTCGGACATAGAAGACAACAACTTCAAGATGGTAAGCTACCGCAAAAGCAGAACTGTGGGTAATCCGGTGATTATATCCCCTGTAGAAAGCGAAAAAGACTTAAGACAGGTGAAACCTATTGCTTTACATTCTACGGTGACATCAGTCATTGACGCTGAGCCTGTTTGTAGTTATTTCACTGCTCAAGGTTCGCTACTGCTTGACGTGGTCACTGAAGATCAAGTAAACGCCCTTTTCCAATGTGGCAAGCTGTGTGGTGTAGAAGTTAGAGCTCGTCTTCCTAATGTCAACCTGAGAAACACCTGCTTGATCAGAGGTGTTCCGAAGTGGTACACAGAGGCGGATCTCCTCGCATACATGGAACCCCAAGGCGTGATTCACGTCAGGAGGATTGTTAGAAGTAAAGTTTCTTCTACGGATGAGTGGAAAGTTAGACCCACTGACGCGCTGGTACTTGCGTTTACTCCAAACACTGAGCGACCTCAGACTATTAACCTAGTCTTCACTCGACATGAAACCACTGAATACACGGAGCCATTACCGAGGTGCTTTAAATGCCAACGTTTTGGTCACGTGGCGAAATTCCGCAAAGGAGAGCTGCAATGTAAACGCTGTGAGGTCCACATGACTTCGAAACTTGCAAGGCGGACTTTAAATGCGCAAACTGCAATAGTGACCATCCCGCCAGTTATAGTAGGGGCCCATTTCGAGTGAGTGCGCTGCATAGACGACAAGCCTTTCTTACGGGGCCTAAACCAACTGGACCAACTACTACTGCCCGGTCAGTTGCTCAATCACCTGAGGATTTTCCTCCATTGGTAAAAGAGAGAATACCAACTAGTCCAAAAAATGTACGTAAGGTGCGATCAGAAGAATGCTTCCTGGAAACACCGGGCAATGCGAGTCAAGCAAAACAAGGAGCCATGCCAACTGAGTCTACTCAGAGCATTTCTCCACAAGCTACCTATGCCAGAGTGCCGAGACAAGAATTTGAGCAGAAGACAAAGGGACGTGAGGAAAATATTCACGACACTGCGGATATTGTTCGAGTCCTGTTTGCCGCTCTACGTTCACACCTAGCGACAATGCCACCAGGTACTGCGAAGACCATGCTGCAGGCCGTGCTGACTCTAGAATAAGTGCTGCTTGGTTGTTTCGGGCACA
The DNA here is from genome assembly GCF_043290135.1 of Rhipicephalus microplus. NCBI lineage: Eukaryota > Metazoa > Arthropoda > Arachnida > Ixodida > Ixodidae > Rhipicephalus > Rhipicephalus microplus. Next base: position 288,493,402 of record NC_134700.1, read on the forward strand.
ACCAGCAGTAGGATGCCGAAGGACAAGCCTCAGTGCAGGTTAAATCGCCGAAAAGTGCCTTTCATAATGCAGTAGAATTGTGCCGGTATTGTTTCTCGCATGAATGAACTACACCTGTTTTTGAGAGAATATCAAATTCCGATCTTGGCTGTGTCGAAGACTGGATTATGGAGACAAAGATTAATCAATGGATACGTCACTCTCAAGAACCCCACCATAACTACTTTCCCAATTGGAAGCACCACTGTGTATATACGAAGAGAGATACCACACGTAGCACTCAATGTGGCGGACTTATGCGCAGATGTTATAGAAGTTTGTGCGATCAGGGCACAGATAGGAAACCGCAAAGTCAGCATTGCAGCAGTGTATGCGTCTCCTCACAAGAAAATTGTGATCGAAAAGTTTATGGAAGACCTGTGTCATCGTTGCCCAGCTCCGCGCATCGTGGTGATTTCAATTCGCATCACACGTCATGGGGGGACAAGAGTTCGGCTGCACGTGGATGTTGTCTGGGAAAGGCTATTGATAAGCTAACCTTATTGAGAATGATGGCAAAGTAACATTCTATAGGCCCCTAGCTTGCACAAGTATTATTGACTTCTTGTTGCATTCCAGTGAAGGTCAAACCGCGTGTTGCACAGCTCCGGACAGAATGGGCAGTGATCATTTCCCTATATTGATCAATGTTGCTGGCTACCATTTGACAGTAGCTAAATCCTGCAAAGTAACTGATTGGCATCGCTACCGAGAGCATCTAGATCACCGATCAGGGGATATGTGTTAGGATATGCTGGCGAGCAAAGCGGCTGCAGCCATGCACTATGCTTAAGCTTCCTGCACATTTTCCAGCCCCGGACCTAAAGCTCCGTAATTTGTGTGCGGCCAGAAGAAGGGCAGAGAAAAGGCTTATGCGAAGAGGTGGTGAACCTGCTAGCAAAACTCAGTTCAACAGACTTAATGCAGCAATACGGCGATACAGCAACAAACGTCGGAAGAAACAATGAACAACGTTTTGTGAGAGTTTAAGTGTATTTACTCCACTGTCAAGGGTGTGGCGAGTAGTAAATACGGTCGGCATCACGCCCGAGCCTTTGAGAACGTTTATTGCCCTCGCGTTATTCAAGGATACATCAATGCCGTCTCTAGCTGAAGAGTTTGCTGACGTGTATGTAATTGGAAGAGAAAGTCAACCACATCACCCACTTCCGCCTCATTCTACATCTGCCATGGACGCACCTTTCACCCTGCGGGAAATTATACGTCAGCCATAAGTTGTCACCGTCGACGCTGTGCTCCTGAACCTGACGGAATTACAAAACAAATGATCTCAAATCTGCCTGCAGAAGTGAAGAGGAGGCTTCTGATGCATTTCAACTATGTTTGGGAGTCGGAAAACATTCCTGAAGCATGGAAAATGGCCTGGGTCGTGCCAGTGCTGAAGCCAGGTAAAATCAGAGCAGAACTGGCATGATAGAGACCAGTATCACTAACTTCGTGCGTAGCGAAGCTGATGGAGAAGCTGGCCTGTATTCGGCTGACATGGAGGATGGAGAATCACAAGGCCCTTCCAGCATGTATGACTAGGTTTCAGAAACGGTTGAGTGCACAGGACAACATCTTGGACTTGGTGAGTCGCATAGAACACCAACGAGCATGCCGCTTTTCAACTCTGGCAATATTCCTGGACGTTTGAAAAGCATACGACTACGTGTTCCAAGGTGCGATAATTTGTGGTCTTGCATCTATGGGAATAACAGGGCACCTTTTACGCTTTGTTCAGGCGTTTCTTAGTGATCGCTTGATGCAGGTGAAGTTAGGCGCAGTGCTCAGTAGCTCAAGGAAAATCACCAGAGGCGTGCCACAGGGCAGTGTCCTGTCTACAACGTTGTTCAATGTAGCTATGGCTGGTTTACATAATGCTCTTAAGACTGTGAGCAAGGCAGTACAAATATCAATTTATGCCAACGACATATGCATCTGGCTGTCTGGATATCAGCATAAGCGATTGGAAATGATTTTCCAAAGAGTTCTACTCTCCGCACAAACCTATCTTGAATCTATTGGACTAACAATATCAACTGGAAAGTCTCAATTCATGCTCTTCCCAGGTATGTGAAGGCGAGAAACAAGGGTGAAACTATTACTTCCTGATGCACGAATTAAACAAGTAAAGTGCATGGTATTCTTTGGAGTGACACTAGACACCAGGATGAATTGGCGACGGGCAGTAGACAAGACAATGTCAGCACTGTCACCCCGTGTGAACATTATTCGAAGGATGGCAGGAACAAGCTGCGGGAGCCACCCAACATCAATGATAAAGTTACACGAGGAAGTAATTGTAATTGAATGCTTTTCCAATTGCCTTTGATCTCTCCGAGTGAGTCACAGTACTAACGGCTGGAAAAACTTCATCGTAAAGGCCTCAGAGTTGCTTTGGGAGTGCCAAAGTTTGCAGCTAGCATAAAGGTACTTCATGAAGCTCGTCTTCCGCCGTTACGTCTTCTCGCCTCTGAACGACTGCTGGCACAGCTTTGTTGACTTGGCGAATCGAGCCCTAGACGAGCACTACTCAGTCGCCTTCGCGACGCACGGAATCACGAGCTTTCATGGCCCTCAACAACCTTCGCCATTTTATAATCGACTTTCTCAAACAAATACAACTTCGACAAGACCCACTTTGGTCAAATGAGGATGTCGACCGTCAGGTTACGATTCCACGGATGCACAGCAAGCGTTCCACACCCACAACAGCAGTACGTTCTTTGGTGCTTGAATATATTGAAGAAAAGTACGCCGATCATTTGAAAGTTTTCACCGATGAATCAGTCGACATAGCGCGCGAAGCAAGCGCTGCAGCGTTTGTGATCCCGTCTCTAAAGGCGTCCTGGGCAGCGCGACTCGGGTGCGTTGTTTCATCGACAGCATGTGGAAGCGTGGCAATTTAGGCAGCCCTGAAGAAACTGAAGCTTTGTAGGCAGCAACAAGTCGCGCTGTTTTCGGACAGTTAGCCCGCTTTGCGGCGGCTAAAACATGCATTGCTTTTGGATCGATGCACTCAAACATCATCGCGAATCCTTAAAGACCTGCATGGCATTGGTATAAATATTAAGTTTCAATGAATTCCATCGCATGTGGGTATAGCGGGTTATGAGGTGGCTGACAGACTTGCCCGGAGTACTCTGTAGCTTACACCACCGAAGGCTCTCAAAAACAATCAGCGTTTCTTACGAGAGGCTGGCAATAAGCATTTTCACTCGTTATGGCTGACGCTTCACCAGCCATGTGTGACACAAGAGCTATCAAGGGAAGAGGCCTACTTGCTTCATCGCATCTGAACGGGATCAGCGCGTACACCAGCATGGCTCCACAAGATCAGACTTTCCGCAACGCCATTGCGCTCGAAGTGCAAGGAAAACGGTGATATAGAACAATATTTGCTTAAATGTGAGCTTAAGAAGAAACGGGAAGGTTTATTTGAGGAACTGCAACAGTTATGACGATAGTTATAGCGCGAGACCAAAACGACGACACATTTCGTGTCCTTGTCTCTGTGTCGTCGATTTGGTCTCGCGCTATAACTATCGTCGTTTTGGTCTGGCGCTATAACTATCGTCATGCCATACCAACTAGCCCAAGCTGCCACACTTCTATGCAACAGTTAGGCTCACTATGTGACAGCGTGACTGATATTGTGTTTCCGCGTGGTTTCTCGATCTTCAGGAAACAGGTGTCGCGACTTCTTTTGAAATTTTTGATTGCTACAGACCTCGTATGTGACTGGTGATAAGTGACAGTTATGTTTGGGGTATAGTGCAGTGGAGCGAGATAGAATACCGGCACAATACTGCAAGTGGAATAGCACAAAGGCCGCCATCTTATGCAGGCTTACGTCGCGCTATGCACGATTTTCATTTCAAAGGCCTGCTCGTGCTTAGTTAAACAAACAAAGGACATTAGCTACAATTAGCAAAGAGAAAACCGGGCGGGGCAATTGCCTGCAAATTATGCAAGGCTACATCCGCCGGCTACCTACAACATCCTCAACCTCAACCTCAACCTTAGTAAAAGACGCACGTGCAGAATATGCACGTGTTGTTATGGCGCCCCAGACATGCGCAATAATTGCTTTATAATTGACAATTGCACAAGTATGAACGCTGAATCTTGAGCAACATTGGTGGGCGCTGCGGATGGGGCCAGCCGTTTCAAATACCCAATGCCATTAAGAATAGACAAACAGACAAATGTACAGACAGACAGGCAGACCAAAATTTTTGCGTCGAAGGTCTTCAAGAAAGACAATCGTCATTAAAACTCTTTACCGTAGGGTTGCGTTTTGTTTGTCTCTTAGTGCGACTCGCAGAACGTTGCATGAAAGGTTATTCGTAATCACTCGAACATATTCCACAGCCCTCTCGATAACCAAGGCTATAATGCGTCACAGTGTTTGTCAGCCGGAGTTCGCTACACACATCTTTGCGTGATATGGTATAATTTAGTCTCCCATGAGTAATATTGTTATAAAATATTTACTTTGAAGTCTAAATGTGACTATAGCTATTTCCGTGGTCCTTTGTGACCGCAGCTTGCACGTATTGGTTCAATCACGGATAAGACGTAAGCTTTACAGAGTTTATTTATCGAAGCTCATTATTAGATTTTGGTGTGCGTGTGAAGTTGTGAGAACATGTGCCTTCAAGAGAACAAATTGGCCGCTTTGCACATTAGACGGAAACTTCATCAACTTCTTCAATGGATATTCCCGTTATTGATCACTCATACACAAACAGTTCTAACGCACAGATAAGTAAATAGATACACGAAAAGGTGTTTCACTTTTAGCGAAACACAATTATGATGCATTGCATTTGAGCTACATTATTTACAGCAAAAGTCAACGTCCTCAATACAGTTCGCTCGAAGAAATGAAATTGGGCAGAAGCGAACTTAAGAGCCAAAACATAAAAAAATAGCGCAGAGAGGGAAAAAAATATACTCGAAGGATATCAGACGAGACGCACTTTTCATAGGATGAAAAAATGTGTAAACTTAAGGGTTCGTTCTCTTTGTTACACAAATAATAATGAGAACTAACAGACAATAACTAACAATTAGCATTGACATGATTGTCTGTTAGTTCCCATTAATAATTTTCATGGGTGGCCACGTAATCACGTGTTGTACTTTTGCATTGAGCAACTGAACACCGAAAAGCATCCATCATAAGTTTATCCATGAACATAGACACGTTCGTGTCTTACTGTGAGTTTCATTCGTTCTGTATGATCAAATTTATTATCGTGGATGGCTACGCGATGCATATGACAGCAATTTTAAAGTTATAAATTTTGCTAATTCTACTCCCATCCCCCTGAGGCACCATATAAATGACACGACCAGATGCATATTGTTGGTTATTGTATAACGCAAGTCCCAGTGCATACTTTTAATACAGGAAGTGTTTCAACTTGAAAAGAACGCTAGGATATTCCACACAAAACAGGGTGGGAATGCGCCATAGTAAGCCTGTATAGGCCCAGTAACTTCCAGCATAGCCCAGCACAGCCGTGCAAAGGGCTGTATAACAAAAGGGCTGAAAAGGAAAGTGAAGAGAAGTAATAAGTGGGATAGGATGAGGGAAAGGGGTAGGGGAGAGGGTGAAGCATTGCATATGCCAATTTATATTATATTGCCACAAGGGGGTGGGAAAGAGAGTGAGAGCAAACAGGAGGGAAGTAGAAAGGGAAGGCAACCAACACCGCTGTTCGTCAGCCGTCTTACCACTGCGGCGTAGTTACGCCAGTTCTTTTTTGTTAACTGCATACTTCTGTAGAATTATTTTTTCCAACTTTTAAAATGTCATAAATGACGTATAAAAATTTCAATGAAAGAGTTGTTGGGTGTTCCGGGAAACATTTCGATCCCTTCAGTGTGTGCGCGTCCCTGCTTTTCTTCTAAAACAGAAAAAAATTACTTAAAATATACAAAAAAGGGACGCGACACGTCCGCTCCTGCACCGCCATTACAGTGCTCCCAGACATGCCCCGTATGAACGAGCCACACGTTATGCTGCCGCACAAAAAGTGACGTGGAGGGGACGCTGCGTTGGCCACACGATTTGCGCCTAGTTATGCGCTTGTATCGCGTCAGTTCAGGGTAGCGATAAGCAAACCAGGAAGCGCGCCGGGCTAAATGCGTCGTTCTTTAATACGTGGCACGTTGGAGCGCTGCAATAGTTCTATGCATGAGGACACGTCGCGTATCTTAGTTTTTTTTTTGTCTGTGTGTATTGTATCTCGTGGTCGCTTTATGGGACGCAAAAATATGATAACGCCCCATTACAAAAGCTATATTCCGCTTAATCACATGCTTCCTTTAGCATGATGCAACTTCCTCGAAACTGTCATTTTAAAGAGTGCACACTTGTGTGTGTTGATAGGACATAATAAATGTTAAAAAAACAGAGCAAGAAACTAGGATCAGTATAACCTGAATATGGGCAAGTTTGCTCATAATTCAAGGTAGTAAAGAAATAGTAAAAATATTTTGCATGCAATAAGGAGGCGACATTGAACTTGAGTTGTGCCACTCGTTTATTTCTTTTTTCATTTCTTATAAACTAAATATAGAGCCGTAAATGCGTAGCTGTCTTCCAAATATTCGAGTGCTACTGACCACCGCAACATGACTCGACCTTAATTGAGCCATAAAGAAGCACACGTCGAGGTAGCGGCGTCTGATAGCGCCCACGTTTATCATCGACTAACCGAAGCGAAGCGTTTGTGGGCCTATAAAAGCTAAAGTGAGACCATAGCGTAGAATGTGAGGCCCCAGGGAACGCTTACGTTAATGAAACAAGCGTCGTTAATTAAAGTAAGGAGAGCAGTCACGCCCACATTTAGCGGTCTTCTCGTATTTTCCCGCGTACTCTACTTTTTCGGCAGCAGCGTGCCCGCCTTCTTGTTTTTTTATCAGTCTTTTGTTTATGTATGAACGAGTATATAACATAGCTCATTCAACCAACTAGTGTCGTAAATGATCCAAGCATATATGTACTCATACTTCCAGAAGGCGCTTCTTATGTCGACAGAATTTTGAGAAATGTGATTAGATTTTTGCCTTGTTTGACTCTTACTTGAGCGGAGGTGGCGCCATTTTTTTTTCTTGAAATTTGCATGCTAAGTGCCTTCTTTCCACTGCCAGCGCTAATTTGATCAGTTGCCCAACTAATTTGCATCGCTGACGTATACTAATTTGCCCGTCACTCTGGCTCGCCGGTAACTCTTAAAAGAAAATGATTACGATGCTCTTTCTAAAAAAGGCTTGAAAACATGCATTGAAAATCGATGGTGCGTATATATTGTAGCCCGAAAAAATTACCTTAGGAGATATACGTTCGTTTATTTTGTAGAGCTTTTCTGTACTTCATTCTTTTATTCTCATCAGCTTTTCAAAGTTTGTATTAGTGCAATAAGATAGTTATAAGATTGTCCTAGGAAATGCAAATTACCTTTCTTTTTTACAAGTGATGAATAAAAGGAGAACAAGAACGGGTAACCGTTTTCACTTAGGTTACACGAGAGGGCGATAACCGAATGCACGTCGAGTAATGGCTCCATTAGTTCACAAGTGCGGTCTCCCGCAAAGTACAACGCGAAGGTTATTTCAATTATTACCTTCGTGCTCTAGAACCATGGTTCAGAACCACGCCCCTTTGAATCAAGTTTAGCCTACGTCATGACGTAAATTGATTGTGAGACAGTCTGCAGCGAACAATGTAGAGAGTATGCTCTTAGAAATTTATCTTTCATTAAGCGCACATTAGTATGCTCTAAAAACGTGCGCAGAAAGTAATACCGTAATACCTTGTATACGATGAAAAACTAAAATTACCATCACCCATTTCAAGCCACGAAAGGACGTAAACACGCAAACTCCATAATATGTAGCTATTTTTGTGAATTCCGGCAGCAACATGAATAGATTAAACTTTAAAACTGTCGGATTTCACGTGTCCAAATCACGACAATCTTACGAAGCTGGCTCTATAGTAGGTGACTCGAGACTCATTTTCACCCCACAGTTTTCTTCAATACGCGCCGAAGTCTGAGTACGCGAATGACTGTTTTTCACACTTTTTACAAGTTTAATTGCGTCTCCTTTGGTCGAGAATTATTATCGCGTATTCAAGCGGAGCAGCGTCACACATTAGCAACTCAGCTACCTCTCCATGCGTCAACTTAAATGAGTCTCCAGCATAGGTCGGCGAACTTAGTCATGAATGGATTCTCATACTCACTTGGACTCACTCAGACTGAGATCGAGCCATCAGTCTGAGTCTGAGTGCGTTCGGGTGAATGGTGAGCTTGAGTCAAAGTGAGCTCGATCAAAATAATTTTTCTGGGAAACTTTCGTGTGTCTGAGTTCGAATGACCCGAGAGCGCAAGATATAATTCTTGCATTACTCCGAGTGTGTTCAACTTTTTTTTTGCCAAGCTATGAATCTTATGTACTGATCTTCAGCATTAGTAACAGCCTTACCTAAGTATGAGTAGCTTACTACCGGGCTTAGCCCATGTTATCTTCTCTGCCCTTGTTCTATTCTTCTCTTCTCTCGTTCTCTCTCACGTCTGCTCACACGTATACCAAAGCAGTATTGTTCAAACACAATTTAAATATTTATTGATCAGAGGCGTGAATTGCATCTGGTGCGGTGCCTTGACCTACGCCCCATGAGCTCTTCCAGGCAAGTTACTGATAAATATATCTCGTGTGAGTTATGTACCTCAAGAAAAATGTTCTTACCCGATTGAAATCGCTCATAACTGTAACTCGAAGGCACGTGTCAAACGTCACAAACAAGAGAACACATTACGTGAAATATTAGTGTTAAAGAAAATTGACACCATGACATGACCGAGAACATTGATTCTGTGGTAACGAACTCATGAGTCGACTGACTAGGAATCACTTAGACTAAGATTGAGTCGTTAGTATGGGTTAATGAGTTTGATGGAGTGATAACTTGGTGAGTTTGAATCCAGGTAAGCCTATTTCAAAAATGTTTCAGTGAACCAGAGTTCGAGTGAGTCTGGGTGGGTGTCATCTTTGTGTTCGATTTATCACTAGCACAAAATGTGATTAGGGAGTGCGTCTGGATGAGCTCCATAATTGTTTGCCGACATATGATCTCAAGTAACGCACATATACATGGTAGATATTCTTCGCTACGCATAAAATTGTTTAGTTTTCAGTGACGTAGCGTATATTTTGACAACCTCGACTTAATGCCCTTCACGCCCTCTTTGAAAACAAGTTGTTAGAAATGCATGCACGTGACTAATACAACCTTGAAAATTATTGTCGGCGAATAAGCTGTAAAAAGGCCGTTTCAGACGCGAAATAACCCAAAATGGTGTGAAACAGCTTGCAGTGCGCATTACAACATAACTTCATTTTGGGTGGAGCTTAAAGGCGGCAGTTTGGGGCAGTGAGTTGAGATACACTGAATGGCATTTAAGTGGATTTTAGTCGGCTCCTCTCAGAGGCTAATTGTCTTCAACACAGCAGCACGGGGCTATAAAAATCACGAAAGTGATCGCCTCAGCATGGTGAGTCACAATATCTTAGCCAGAACTTTTGAATGAAGGAAGCCTGTGTGTTTTGTCAGGTTAAGTGGATTAACTCATTACACATTATCGTGCACTTTCATAATCTCATAAAGAGATGCTTAGAAGCGGCAACGCTCCCCGAGTTTCCGTGCAATTAGTGAATTGCTTTGACACCGTTGAGCCAACGCTCTTTTAAGCTGTGTCGGCAGAGAGGCATTCCACGTTACCGTTATAGGCGTTGCTAAATCTCTTAGGACGCTAGAGATTCTTCATCAGTTGACTTGCTTTCGAATATTATTTGTATTTCTCTCTCACTAGTTTTAATACTAGTTCCGAGATATGATCTCAAAATACGTAAAGCGAAATAGATTAGTGTTCATTTATTCTGTTTTATCGACCACAATACAAATGTTGCCACAAATGTACAGATATCCACGAGATGTTTTTAATACGCTCATTAGAATGTAATAGCTGGTCAATACGTAATCACCAACAATATTTCAGCAATATAACATTCCGCCTTAGAGAAGAGAGTCGCAAATACACCAGGCATAATAAATCAATTAATAGTCATTCCAACGAAGACACCAGACATTTTCAAAAAAAGCGCATGTTACTCAAAAAATAACACTTACTCTTGCGCTAGTCTTAAAACAGGACAATATTTGCGCAAGATATTGGCGCGTGTGTACTGGTGGACCAAAACGACGATAAGGGGATTTGGCGTACACCAGGTAGTGGAGCTCTGGCTGATCGAAGAAAAAAAGCTGATATTGCTGTTCGGCTGCTGATAGCCGCTGTGTCAACGTTTATCTGCCTTTGGTTCGCGCTGTACCGCGACACTGGTGGAGGTGCTGGGGCGCAACCCTACCTAATGCTCCATACTCCCACTGGGAGCCGTTCATCTAGCTCGGACGCATTGTCACCCATTGCAACTACCGTGCACCGGTTCAGTCGGCGGCTGATAGGCCTCGCTCCAGAGTTCACTCCTTCCACGGAACCTCGCAGGTGCCGATTACCTCTCCAAATGGCCAACGTCAGTCCGCAACCAGCGCCCCAAGGCTCCCCGCCAACACAGCCTTCACAGGTAACCATCTTTCAACCGCTGGGTTATTGTCGTGACTGATTACCTTACCCGTTATGCTGAAACAAAGGCTATCCAGAGAGGTACAGCAGCGGAGGTGGCTCAATTTTTCATCGAGAACGTTGTCCTGCGGCATGGTGCACCAAGCATCGTAATCACAGACAGAGGAACCACATTTACGGCAGCTCTTTTGGAACAAGTCCTCATGCTGAGTGGAACAACCCATCGTAAGACCACCGCCTACCACCCGCAAACGAACGGGCTTACAGAGCGTCTGAACAAAACAATTGAAGACATGCTTTCAATGTACGTAGACGTCGAACACGAAAATTGGGACGAAATCTTGCCATATATCACGTTTGCATACAACAATGCCAAGCAAGAAACAAGCCGGATGACCCCGTTCAGCCTAATTCACGGAAGGGAAGTACGAACCATGTTAGATGCGATGCTAGCGCACGAATGCGACGACATCGAACCGGACGCCGAGATGTTTACAGAACGAGCGGAAGAAGCAAGGCAACTAGCACGCCTGCGAATTTAGCAACAACAAGAGTACGACGCGAGCCGCTACAATTCTCGCCGCAGAACAGTCGTTTACCAGACCGGCGACAGAGTATGCGTTTGGACGCCCATACAGAAACGAGAACTCTCTGAAAAGCTCCCAAGGAGATACTTTGGGCCATATCTAGTACTGCGACGACTGAGTGATGTTACTTACGAGGTCGTCCCTGACAGTTCATGTAGTACGAGGCTTCGCCAGCACCGTCCTGAACTAGTTCACGTTGTGCGCATAAAGCCCTATGAAAGGTAGTGACCGCCCAAGACACTTCTTAAAGAACAGACAAAAAAAACTGCACTACTGGTTTAGCATCGGGGCGATGCTCATTAAGAGGGGGGCAAATGACGCGTGTGTACTGGTGGACCAAAACGACGGTAAGGGGATTTGGCGGGCACCAGGTAGTGAAGCTCTGGCTGATCGAAGAAAAAGCAGGTGATCTTTCTGTTCGGCTGCTGAGAGTCGCTGTGTGAACGTTTATCTGCCTTTGGTTCGCGCTGTACCGCGACAATATCAAAACACATGACATAACTGTTACACGTCTGCAGACTATAATTTAACATTATGAAAGAGGTATAACAGCTTAAAAAATGGTAGGCGTAACCTTAAGAGACAAGAAGAGAGCAGAGTGGGTTAGGGAACAAACGGGGGTTAAGGATATAATAGCTGAAATCAAGAAGAGGAAATGGACATGGGCCAGGCATGTAGCGCGTAGACAGGATAACCGCTGGTCATTAAGGGTAACTAACTGGATTCCCAGAGAAGGTAAGCGGGTTAGGGGGAGACAGAAGGTTGGGTGGGCAGATGAGATTAAGAAGTTTGCGGGTATAAATTGGCAGCAGCAAGCACAGGACCGGGTTAACTGGCGGAACATGGGAGAGGCCTTTGTCCTGCAGTGGACGTAGTCAGGCTGATGATGATGATGATGATGATGATGATGATGATAGCAGCTTATGAATTGTGAAGTGTGAGTTTTGTTATTCCTGTGGACAATAGTAGTTTTGAGGTATATGCTTCTTGAGTACGTGCTGTGGAGTACATTACTATATCTTCAACTGCGATGTTCGATTCTTCTTGTTTTAACAGCGAGACATGGAGCGCACAGCAGTTTTTGCGATGCTACCAGAAAAAATTAACGTCATGAACGAGCACGTGGTCTATTCGTCTACTTCTTCATTGTCGTCGCCGCCTTTACCTTCTGCTTCGCTCCGAAAACACCCCACTTTTTTTCTCTTCCACTCGTCTATTTCGCTCTTCAATTTTTTTCTCGTGTTTCTTCCCCATTCTCCTTTCCCTTAGTGCAGGGTAGCGAACCGTACGCTGTAATTTTGGGTTAACCTCCCTGCCTTTCTCTCATTTTGTTCTGTCTTGCTCTCTCTACGACGCAATAACTTTAAAGTGCGAGATGATGAGAGAGAGAAGCACAGACAAGGAAATTCACGAGAAAATATTTCTGCCCAAAGTGTGAGTCGATCACAAGGTTCATGCTTGGTCTGTTTAGAAAACTTCTAAACGCATCGGTACTTGACAGACCGGATGGTTGTGCAGTTTTGAGCGCCTTATGAGTTTATCGAGGGTGTTATATAAACATATTTATAGTAATCGCTGGGAGCTGGCATATCAAGAAAAACCTAGATCCGATTTGTATACGATGCGAATTATATTATTGAATTTTCTTCTTAACTAAAGAGGCGGAGTAGATTGATATGTGGGGTTTAACGTCCAAAAACCACCATATGATAATGAGAGACGCCGTATTGGAGGGCTCCGGAAATTTCGACCACCTGGGGTTCTTTAACGTGCACCCAAATCCGAGCACACGGGCCTACAACATTTCCGCCTCCATCGGAAATGCAGCCACCGCAGCCGGGATTCGAACCCGCGACCTGCGGGTCAGCAGCCGAGTACCTTAGCCACTAGACCACCGCATCGGGGCAAGAGGTGGAGTAGGACTACACAATCCGGCTAACCAGGAATGTTTCGGTCAGCCGGCATAGATCTGGCTCTTTCATTCTATGACGTCACACGGCTAGGCACCCGAGGAGCCCTCACATTCAGCGGGCCATGGCTTGCAGCCACGCTAATGCCTCTGAATTATGCGTGTTGTGCTGTATTAACCTGCCCAGCACTCGGGATCATTAACACAATTCGAACCGGTCCATACTCCATGCTCACGCAAATAGGAGAAGCCGATTCTCTTCGGCTCTGGATTTGTGAGTGTTATTCTTAATTTTAAGAATTTAGGATTTTATGGGAGAGCACCCAATACCGTTTTGATTATCAAAATTTTCTACTTGCGTCTGCGGCTTTCTGTAGCGGGCCTGAGATTTCACCATCCGTGTAAACTCGACTTGCTGCGCAACGTGAAGGAAAGAAGGAATAAACACGAAAAACGCAGCTCTCTTCTTATTTTTTTCTTTTGGTTGTGCAGCAAGTCGAGTTTACAAGTATGAACCAAATAGTCTGCAAAGAAGTATGGCTCGCCATCCGAATCATGGACCTCGCTATCATAGCTCGTTCAGCTCGATCACCAGCTCGATCAGACACCAGAACATCCTACCAAACAGACAGGATGGGTGGTTTACCAGAGGAAAAGACCTTCATGAGAAGTACAAAACAACAACAACAAGAACAACAACAACAACAACAACAACAACCAGTTCGTCACGTACGTAGACGTCACCGTGAGTGTGGTGTCCAGATGGGACAGAAAGAGTTGTGTGGGCAAAATTTAATAATAAATTATTACATCCAGATGGGTCAAACCAACAGTACGACATCATTTAGGTTTCCCTCAACCGTAAAAGCTAAAGAGGCCGCCATTGCTTTGGTGATGACGAGCGCCTCCACCGGATCAATTTTTAAGTGAGTCGAAGAAAGTCATCGTGAACCTTTCAAAAGGGAACGTCAGCATCTTCAGACTTTTCTCAGAATCTCAGGATTCTGGGAAACTGTCCACATGACAAACATATCCCCGGAGCCAATGATGATGAGTGGAGCGAAGCGCCCGTCTGTCCATCCGTGTGTCCAACCATCCATGCGTCCGTTCGTTCACCCGTCCATGCTTCCATCTGTCCGTCCATTCGGCTGCCGTCTGTCCGTCCCTATGTCTGTCCGTGAATGCTGCCGTCTGTCCGTCTGTCCATCCAACCGTCCCTGCTTCCGTCTGCCTGTCCGTCCATGCGTGCTTCCATCCGTGCTTCTATCCGTCCATCCTCCGTCCGTCCGTCTGTCTGTCTCTCTGTCTGTGGGATGGATGGATGGATGGATGTATCCGGCTGTGCCCTTTAGATCGGGTGGTGGCTCACGCCACCTAGCCATAAAGTACTATCACTGTGTGTTTAAGGATTGAATTTCACTCACGCCTCGATTGTGGCCACCAGTCAGTTAGCCTCGTCTTGTTCATTTCTACCCGTTTAAAGTCTATTTTACCTTGGACTAGTGTCTGTTACTTACACTAACGCCACCTGCTGAGTGAGTCATACAACTAGGTGACTACAAGCCAGTCACAACAAGGTAAGCATGGGCACCCACGGCTTTAGGAGCTTCTCCCCTAAAACTAGTATAGGTCCCTGCCAACTCGAGGGACCCTGGGAACGAGGAGGCACACCACGTAGTACGAGGTTTTAGAAACCGGGAGGCGCGTCTCTAGGACCCGTTGTTGTGCGGTCAGGCACCGACTTCTTTTCATGACATAACGAATCTCTACAACAATAAACGGCCCGTCTACCCTTCGTCCAATGAAATCGAGAGCGCAGGCCACGATCCCCCACCGCATAAAAATTTATTCGTTCTTTAGTCCCCGCTGGCTGGCGCTGATGACATGCATATAGGTCTACCCAATCTGCGAAATTTGTAACGCACCATAATTGGCCACTCAAAATTGCATACTGTGGGGCTGTGACGAATCTCCTCTCTCCAAGACGCTCCAGTCAGCTCGCTCACAGTCAACGTGGAAGCGCTCATTAAAAATCCTTCTTGGAATCAATCAATCCCATTAAGAAAAAGCAGTTAGTGGTTGCTGCCTGAATCGGAAGGGTTGCTGGCCATGTGGAGCCAACTGAAGGACCATGCCTTCTGTTGTTGATTCCTCCTCGCAAGGCAAGATTGGAAGCCGCGTAAGCAAAATTCAAAAGCGATCGTCTTGAACACTCGGCTATGCAGGCACGCTAAAAGAGCACTGCATAGTATTGTGTAGTAGAGTATAGCATGGTGGTGGGAAAGGAAAGTACTGATGAGGCGGACAGATGTCAACGTGAAGAAGAGTAAAGCATACCATAGAAAAAAAGTGAAAGAGAGAATGAAATGCAGAAAGAGAACAATGGAGAGATAGGGTTAGAATCAAAGGTTGAGAGCGATAGACATAAAGAGAGAGAAGGAGAAAGAAAAGGGAAGTGAGAAATACAGTAACTGAGGGAAAGAAGTGGAAGGTAGAGACAGAAAGATACAAAGACCGTATAAGTGACCGAAATAGAGAGCGAGATAAAGGATTAGGGGGGCGAGGGTGAGGAGGAGGGAAGCCTTTAAAGCTCCGCTGCTACCTGTCTTCGCGGTACTAGTGCGAAGCTGACCTACTTCTTTTTTTTCTTTGAAAAACTGAGAGTATAACATTGCAGCTTAACCGCCAGTCCAAAAGTTGAACAGAAATTATCCCATACTTACGTTAGTTTCAAACCCTTGTTCATGTAGACAGACTTCACATTTCACTGACACTAAGTGCAAAGGCAATTCACTGCGCTATCAATCTTTACTAATTTCCTCAAAAGTTTTACTAAAACGTGGCATTTCACCTGGATGTACCGATATCTTTGTATAAATTTTGCATACCTGTTTGCCAATGTCTTGCAAGGTACCAGCGGTAACCTTGCCGAAAGCAGCGACAGTCTCTTGAGAAATATGGGAATGTGGGAGGTTTTGCTTGCCACGTCAGGCACGGTTATATCGATGTGCATAATATGTTGTTTCTCAACTGTTATGCCCTATGTGGATTCCGAGATGAACAATGTTGAGAAACACGCACATCATCGATCGCACAACAAACGTGTTCCCAGAGGCCCATTACCTTCGTGTACAAGGCCCACGTGCGTCTTTTATACTCCCCCGTCTCCAACGTTCCGCCCACACTCGTTCATAAGCAGCCAGCAATCGTAACCCAGAATATCGGGTAGCTGAGGTGCCTCGAAGAACAAGCTCAGGTGAGTATACCGATTCCCGTTGCAAGGGCCACTTTGATATCATCTGGCCTGCCGAAATACGGCCTTGTTCGCCCTTTATCCGCGGCAAAGGTGAGTTCTGTTTGCCGCGCTAGGATGGATTATGTTCCCCAGATAGGGCGAAATAAAGTAGCCGAAAGTAAGAAAAGAAGCCAGTAGCTGGCGTAAACCGAACGTCTGAGACAAGAAACCAAATGAAGGAGTATCGACCAAAGGAAAGCTGAAGGACACTGATTGTGATGGAACGGCGAAGCCGAGTAGCGTACCGTGTTGAACAATTCCAGCCCGGTACCCATCTTCCTTAGCTTGCTTCTTTTGTTGCTTCCACTGTTTCACGCCCGTTTGGGTTTCTCTTCTTCTCTTATCTTTCTAAATGAGAGGCGCCACGCAGCCTACATGAACTCTCTCCCTCTCCGCTCTCCCTTTACCTTCTTTTTGCTATTCTCACTCCACGTTTGCTTTCTACCTGCACGCTTGAGAAAACTTTCTTCCCGCGCTTCGTAAGTTACCTGGCCTCGTCGTTGCATCCCTCCCCTTTCTTCTCCACTTTTTCTACATTAACTGCGTGAAGAGGGTCTCAGGATCCGCAGCGAGGATATTGCTCCGTCGAAATGGCGACGTGAGACCGTTAGGTGAGGTCCCGGGCGTCGACGACATTCGCAGCCCCCCCTTAATTATCTGCCTAAATTTACCACGCAGTGTTCGCCTTCATTTGGAGAGCTTGCACCGGAAGAGTAGTGTAATAATGTTCCATTCCTGGAGTTGATAACCGTCTTTTTTTTAGCTTACCTAGATTTGTCAAATTATTCGTTTATAAGCTTAGGTGACGTGCTAATTGGATAGTTCCTTTTGGTTCACGCTGTTCTCCGTTCTAAAGCGAATTATCATATGGTAGACGCTGCAGTGAAGAGCTCCGGATAATTTTGACCTCCTGGTGATCTTCAAGGTGACATGAAATCGCTGAGTACATGGACCTCTAACATGTCAGCCCTGTCGAATTGCGACACACGCGGCCGGCATCGCACCCGCGTTTTGCGGGTCACAAGCAAATTCAATAATAATAAATGAAATTGAATTAAAGTTCGCAGTTCACTGCAGGAGGATCCTGAAGAAGGCTGATGCATTTATGAATAATCTTTAGCAGCGTTCTAAGAAAGCAACGTGTGCTTCACTGCACACTGGCGTGTCTTCCGACACTTCAGTTGAAGTGCGTATACGAGTTTTTTTTTCGATGACCATTTACCGCCTGTTTCGTTTGCTTTATTGCGTTTCGAACGTAATTCAACATCCAATTCAGTCGTCCATTCTCTATCTTCGTCTTAAACCCAGTTCTAGTGGTTATGGTGTTTCACAGATGACCCGCAGGTCGCGGGATCGAATCCCGGCCGTGGCAACCGCGTTTTCCACGTAAGTGTGAATGCTTGAGGCCCGTGTACTTAGGCGTAGATGCATATTAGAAAAAACCATGTGGTCAAAAGTTTCGGAGCCCTCTACTACGGCGTATATCATAACCATATAGGGGTTTTAGGACGTTAAACACCAGCAATCAGTATTATTAAGATTATTGTAGCTGTTATTAGAGTTAATTTACCTCTTCGGTGCATAAGAATGTATATCTTTAGTCATTATCTTAAGGCAACAGTCCCATCGCCCACATTTTAAATACTACATTTAATGAAACTGGCTGTTTGAAAAAAAACGTGAGTAATAGCACTGGGTTTATCATAAAACTTGCAGTGGAAGAGAGTAGTGCTCGTGTTCCTTGTTCTGTCATTATTCGGAGAGCATGCTCTGAATACAACGTGTAATGAAGCCGCTGCTCATCAGCCCCATCCTCAGCGAAATAATCTGACGACGAATCACTGCTACGAATGTACACCTGTTTTAGGCCTACAGCCGTGCAAGAAGTCCTCTGGGAAAGCTTTTGGGAGCTGCCTGGAGTCTACCCAGTTGCACATTTCTTCCGCAGAAAGTAAGTTTTATTTATTCTTGCACCTCGTTTTCTTTTCTCTTTTTCTTTTTTCGCCAAAGCTACTTCACGAAAAGCGGAAGCTGGGCAGCATCATGCATAAAGCCCTTTGATTTCGGATCGCGTCGCATCGACGCTCAGTGTATGCGGGCGCCACACTCGACTGGCGCCCAAAGTACGCTGTGCGCTTAGCATGATTTGGCCCGCGTAAAAATGCGGGTAAACCACTATTAGGTCTTAAAATGAAGGAAGCGTAAGCTTGCTCCAAACTTAAATAAATACGTGGACTACTTCTATCGTGAACCAGAAGTTCGCACTTAAGCGTCAACTATTGTTATCGCAAGCGTGTGCTTGCCATTTGCGAGTATACCATTGCAAAAATACTAGTTGTCGTTTTCGTTCGCGTTCCACACGTCAGAAAGACTGGCGCTTTTTAAAGAGCAAAGCTCTACAAGCTTGAGGTAAAAGGTAGGGTGCCCACAGAGGAGGAGGAGGAGGAAGATAAGGAATGAAAGGCAGGGAGGTCAACCAGACGCACGTCCGGTTTGCTGCCCTGCACTGGAGGAAAGGGTGAGGGGATTAAAAGAGAAGAGAGAGAGAAGTGATGGGCAACGTGTGTGTAGATGTGACCTTGTCCATTGCACGCTTATAAGCGGTCGCGTAGTCCGGTCGTCTTTAGAAAACTTAGCAATGCCCGCGTCGCTTTGCTGGCCAGCGACGCGTAGAGCCATGAGCCAAGTATTTTCGCTTCGGAAAAAGGTCTACTGTCTAGTGTCTCTAACGTTTCGCGTAGCAAGTTGCGTTCGCTCGCAAAACGTTCACATGAACACAGTAGATGTTCTATTGGGTGTCCACAGAAAATATTGGGGGACCCTTGAGCTTCGCCTTTAAGAGTTGAACGCGATAGCGACATCCGGCCCCTAGTGCACCCTTCAACCGCAAGTGCATACTTATTCATATGTTTTGTTACATACACACGCACGTACACAAACACGCACACAGTAGATTGGATCAGCGCACGCTGTTATCACCAAATGGGCTCGTTTTTGTCGTGACACCTGTCGAACCAAATGGATAAAGGGGCCCTGAAACACTTTTTCAAGTAACCATGGAATGAATTCCCTCAAAAAAGCTTATTGCCTCCCGAATTCAACACTGCAAACATTTTAAGAACCCATCCAGTGCGAGGGGAGTTACAAAGGTTCGTCGCATGCTGCAATTGCATTATCTCTTCTCCTGTCCCGACGAAAGCGCTGGAAACTAAGCAGGGAGGGGTGGCAGGGCAAAGAAATTCTCGCGCCTCGTGAGCTTGAGCACTTTTTTAGGGGCGAAGCTCCTTATAGCGCCACCCGTTCGTCCCTCGTAGTATGTAACAAGTATAACATTTTGACTTCAAGGCGGTGCCGGTGAGAGACTTCTTCTGTGCGTTGTTGAACAATGAAAAATAGTGCTCAATGTACATGTCAATGGCTGCTAAAGGGGAATGAGAGACAGGAGCATTCGGCTTTTAGTTAACGCGCAGGCTGCGATCACCATTAGCAGCCATTGGCATGTACATTCAGCACTATCTGACAAGAAAGGGTTGCTACGTTATACTCGCTGGGTGTAACCTCCTTAGCTTTCGAAAGGTTTAGCGAGCGTTGAGCCGCAGCGCCGTGAATACAATGAACTTGTATATACCATGAATGAACTCGAGGTGGTTAAAAATGGGAAGTAGATACGAAGCGCAAGCCGTAAGAAAGTAAAAGCCAAATTCTCCGCCTCTCATTTCCCATTAGCAACCATTGGCATTTACATTGAGCACTATCTGACTGAAAAAGTTTGCTACGTCATACTCGCTGGGCGTAACCTCCTTGGTTTTCGAATGGTTTAGCGAGCGTTCGGCCGCAGTGCCATGAATACAGTGAACTAGTATATACCACGAACTCGAGGTGGTTGAAGGTGGGAAGTGGACCCGAAGCACAAGCCGTAAGAAAGTGTGTGTGTGTGCCACCTCTCGTTTAGTCCTTGGAATGTCCGCTGGATGGCGGTGCTTCTATATGGGGAATATATGATGAAAAGATGCGAGATGATGGTACTTGGAGTGTTGAATAGGTGGATGAACGGACACATAGACAGATGCATGGATGGACGCATGAACGGACGCAGGGGCGGCTGCATGGACGAACGCAGGGACGGACGCACGAACAGACACACGCACGGACGGGCTGATGTACGCATGGACGGTCACACTGACAGACGCATGGACGGACGGAAGTAAGAACGAATGGACGGACGGATTCTTCGCCCCACTCTTCATGAATCACTCCGTGGATATGCTGCCATTTTTTTCGAATGCGCGACTTTATCAGTGTGATCGCGCGCACGCATTGACAAGTAGCGGCCTCCTGTTGCTATCACGGTAACTTGATGTTTCAGTCACAGGCACACAGACGATTTTTCGCTCACAAACAACGGAGCCGACGCCGGTGGCGGGTTCTCTGCGACACGAGCTCTTTAACGCTATCGCGTTAAAACCTTCTCTGCCGTTCTTTATCACGTATTGCTAAAGCCTGCGAAACGATGCTTATCAGTCACGCCCACCGACGAAGACGGCCCCCGCAGTCGCTGGAAAAGCCACGACCGGGGCTGCCACTGGCAGCTTTGCAGGTCAGTTCTGGGGCTGTAGTTTGTACACTCTGTCGAGGTGAATGACAGGCTCTGGTTTGACTCTACTTTATCTACGCCAAAGAAAGACGTAACATCAAATCCCATAGCATGGGATCTCCACAGAAAAATCTACCTTAAAAAGCTAGAAACAATTCAGTGAAACGCTGTACAATTTATTTAAAGTCAATTTATATCTACCGACTTCCCTGCTAACTGCAAACGGTATTGATGTATTACAAATTCAAAGCAAAAAGTAAACTGAAGTTTCTTTCAGAAAATGTTAACCATAGGCTATCCTTAGAGAGCTGAGATACTTAGCACCACTACACTCATTCTGTTACAACACTCATCGTGAAGACTCAAACTTTGCGGTACTTTTTTCCACAAACAATAGTTGATTGGAATAAACTAAATAAACCCTTTTGCCAACGCCCAACACCTGTATACGATTTCATCTGAGTAAGTTCTCTTCTTTCATAACTTCCTTAGAATTGTATTATGAGCAAATTGCTTAATTGAAAAGTAAGGCGTCCACCGCAGTAGTACAGTACGGTGCTTGTAGCTGAAGCGAAGGCGAAGGATTCGATCCCCGCCTGTCACGATCACATTTCGATGGAGGCGATGTGGTAAAGGTACCTGTATTGCTTGATGTCAATGCACGTCAAAGAATACCACCTGTTCTAAATAACAGAGCCATCCACTACATGTCTCATAATAATATCGTGGATTGGCACTTCAAACTCCGCAAGTTATATTGTTATTACTGAAACATAAGCCTACACAAACAAGTAAAAAAAAGGCAACTCACGGCGAAGTTTCAACAGCCGGCATCCAATTTTACATCTCTTTCTAGCTGCAACAACTTCGCGGCACGAACCTACCATGTCCCGCTCTTGTTTTTCTAAAGAAATAAGTGGGGTGGACGAAGTTTCAATACTCCGCATTCGACGGAGAGCCGTTTCAATGACAGCTAGATAAACGTCACCCGTGGACTAACCAATCAGCTTGCTGGAAAGGCGAGGACGGTTTATCTCAAAAAGGAGAAAAAAAAATTGAAATTGTAGAGACGAAGGCGAAGATTCGACCAGAAAGCCCACTCGCTGCGTCGAATGCGTTCGGACAACAAGGTGTTGAAAACGAAGAAGAAGAGGGACCTGGGAAATACGAGGGATATAGGACTGAGTGGGGAATCACTGCGTGTGACAGACACAGACAGCGTTGCCGAGAAGGGAGCGACAGAAATCTGCTTTGACACCGTTCTCAGCGAGCATTGCCTCTGTGGGGGCGACAAAGAATGACAAAAAAAAAGAAAGAACGTGCGTGACAACGGAAAAAGACGTGGTTCTGAAAGAAGAAGAGGAATAAGTTGCTTCGTTGATGGAGCCTAGTTTCTTTGGAGAAACTCGCGGGGATCATTTGCGAGCTACTTTTATTGAGAGTGTGCTTGCGCAAGCGAAAGCGTTTAGTCTCTTATTCCGCTTTCGCTTCATTGTTGGTCCGTTTCTTGTATGTAAATCGCTGATCGAGTCGCAAATGAAAATACGAAACCCAGTTTCTCTTTTGGAGTTTTTTTTTTTTTGCTCGAAAGTCCTTTCTTACAGGGGTATCAGCACGAACATGCGAATGCTTCTGCTTCTCCGCATCCTCCGCCTTAGCTTTAGCATTCGCCTCGTACGCTGGTTCTTTTTGTAAAGGAGTGTGTGCACGGCGTATGAGATTTGGAAGCAAAATACTTGAAGAGGGAAGTCTTCTTACCCACTTGGTTTGCGTTTCTTATTTATGGCTAATTTGTTGGTTACGGTTCCTTGTTTACTTGTCCCTCTTGTTGTCAGCTGCCGAGATTTCGCTTTCAGGTTCAATGCGCTCGAAAAACAAAGTGATTCCAACGTATTCGTGCCGGTGCGAGAAATTCAGCAGCCCGGCCAATACACGTGCCGGCTGAAGAGCTTCGCGAGGAGACGTAGGTTGAGGAGAGCGCGGGAAAAAAAAGTGTCGGAGAAAAAACAAGACGCACTTCGACAAAGCAAATGAAGAAAAAAAAACATTCACACTGGGGACACGTGGCGCATGATACATGCCGAAGTGTAGAAAGCTCCTTGGGTGGCTTATTGTATGCACAAGAGTGTCCCTTGCGAACGCAGAACACGGACAACGCGTTGAAACCAATGCGCGTGGACGACGCCAAGCTCGCAACACGCACAATAATTTGAACGAAATAGGTTTCACTGGAATTCCTCTCCCGTTCTCGTTTTCTTTTTCCACAAAGCAGTCGAATCGGTGAAATCGCGGGGCTGCATTTCAAGTGAGACCTCTTTTTCTCGAATTTCTTGGTTTACGGGTAGGAATGCTTAGTGTTGTGGATATGTCTGGTTCAATATGCGAGGTGTGTAGGGTGGGTTTTATTGAGCAGATTTCACTCGACATGGACGTAGATTAGCGTAGAAAGACCTCCTGAGTTTTTTTTTTTGCACCATAAAGTTTTGGATACAAAGTTGCTAATACCCGTAACAATACTATGCAAATTCAAAGAGTTAGAAACGTTAGATTTGTGTGTGCGCAGCACTTTACAGTCGTCTTGGAAAAAGAAAAAAAAAGAACAGAGGAAGCGCATTGATTCTAGTCTCGTTCTTCGCAAATGTTATCGTTGGAAGACCTACTGGTTCATGATAAACTATTAGGTAATAATTAAAGATGGAATGACATTTTACCGTAAGAAACGTAACTTCATATCCCCGCGTGTATATGTGGCCTCCTAGAATCTAAATGCAAATAATGCATCCAAATGTAAGTTAATAAACACTGTGCATTCAACGAATATATAGCAACGTTGTCACGTCTATACATGACAGGCGGAGATGTGTACGGAGAATTCGCGAATCACCCGATAATCTCCGAGCAAGATGCTATAACATATTACACTTTCTCGATATGGTTTTTTTTTCTTTTTCCTTTTTCTTTGTATTTCTCTGTTATCTTTTCTATTAATTTTTTGTGTTTCTTTCTATCTGTTCATTGCTCTGTTTTTTTTCTCCATTTCTTTACATCTCTCGTTCATTTATTTCTATATTTTTGCTGTTTTTTTTAATCTCTTCTTCACGTCTCTTCATCTCTCTTTCTCTCTCCTGTTATGTCTTTCTATCCTTTTGTCGCTTTCTTGCCCTCTCTGCTTCCTCTCTTTTACATTGTTTCTCTTTAATTTTACTTTATTTTCCTTCTCTGTTGCTTTGGTTTTTTCTGTCTGTATTTTGTGTTTGTTTGCCGCTCTTTCTTTCGTTCTCAATCTTTCTATCTATTGATACCCTTACTTCGTTTACCTTTATTTGTTTTCTTTTTCTTTCTTGTCTCTTTCTCTTTCTCTTTCAAGTCTTCCACGGGCTCCACTCCCCCCAGTAGAGTTTTCGTTTAAGGCTGGAACATGCTGTACCCGGTAGGTGGTCTCGCCCACTTCTTGTGGCACCCCCCCCCCCCTGTGGAGTTTTGAACAACGGAGCACAAGTTACCTTTAGGATATAACAGCTCCGCTATAAAATCGATGAAGAATAAGGCAGGAAGAGAAACAGATAGCAGAAAACAGATACAAGAAAAAAAAACCGCCAGGCCTGCGCGGGGTAGGCACAGTGCAGCCACAGTGAAAGCTAGAAGAGTGGCTTTTCGGAGCCTTTTCAAAACACTCATTGGGTAACTATTCCAAGCACACTTGCTTGGTACCCACTAGGGCTTTAATTTGAATGTTTCGGGTAGTAGGCTGGCATTCGCTATGCTATTTTTGGTTATTCTGCTGAGAAGCGTGATATCCGCTAAACACTTGCAAGGAATTTTGTGCCAATCGTCCATGCAATGGCTGACGACGATGAGGATTTATGGCTGTAGTGGGTATGCGCCACAGTTAATAGGGGAACAAGAACAAACTTTTGTAATGGTTGGAGCATTAGACGGTCCACTTGTTATGCAAATCGCATTGTGCGACGACTGATTGTTCTTTTGCGGTTTTAAAAAAAAGCTTTATAGGTCATACTAACGCGATTGGTTTCCCGACATCAAGCCTGCCTAAGGCAAGTTTGACAATAAGTCACAAGCACCGGTGAAAAAAGACAAAGCACCGGTGTAGCTCAGTGGTATAATGCAGGGCTGGCAACCAGCGGACCCTGGTTCAAGCCCCACTGTGTCATTGGTGCAAGGTTTTATTTTCTAATTTCGCATAATTTGGTAATGGACACTGGCGGCGCCGTTGGTGGCTGCGGACAACATGCAACTGCGCGTGACATAAAAAAGTCATCTCATAACAGCTTTCACAGTAAACAAAAATCACAGCATATTCACGGAGTGCATGATGACGAGTGGGGCGAAGCATCCGTTCGTTCTTGCTTACGTCCGTCTGTCCGTCCGTCCGTGCATCCATGCGCGCGTCCGTTCGTCTGTGCGTCTACCCATGCGTCCGTCCCTGCGTTCGTCTATTCATCTGTCCATGCATCTGTCTGTCTGCACGTCCATTAATCTGTCCGTCCATCTAGTGAACACTCCATGTACCGCCGTCTAGCATCTTTTCATCATATATTCAGCATATAGAAGTACCAGGTTTCTGCTCCGTAGCTAAGTACCAGTAAGATGCAGCTGTTATAAACCTTCCTTTTGAGGGATAGTGGTAATCTGCCCGTCATGATTTGAGAGTGCTTGTCAAATGTGCTCCACCCCATTCTTAATCTTCTAGTTACTTCAGTATCGTGGTTTGGCTCCGCGGATATTACCTGTCCTAAGTAGACATACTCTTTTACAACTCCAAGTGCACTATTACCTATATCAAAGCGCTGTTCTCTTCCGAGGTTGTTATACATTACTTTCGTTTAGTGCAGAATAATATTAAGACCTACTTTTCTGCTCTCCTTGTCTAACTGCGTAATCATGAGTTGCAATTCGTCCCCTGAGTTACGCAGCAATGCATTGTTATCGGCGAAGTGCAGGTTACTGAGGTACTCTCGATTAACTCTTATCCCTAACTGTTCCCATTCTAGGCCTCTGAAAACCTCCTGTAGGCACGCGGTAAATAGCATTGGGGAGACTGTAACCCCCTGCCTTACACCCTTCTTGATTGGTATTCTGTTGCTTTCTTTACGAAGCACTATGGTAGCAGTTGATCCCTTGTAGATTTTTTCCAGGAAACCTGGAGACTTACAAAGAAGGTTCAGCTTAAATTCAGGACGACGGAGCGAGCAATGGAAAGGAAAATGGTAGGTGTAACCTCAAGAGACAAGAAGAGATCTGAGTGGATTAGGGAACAAGCCGGGGTTACTTGAAATCAAGTTGAAATCAAGAAGAGGAAATGAACATGGGCCGGGAATGTAGCACGTAGACAGGATAACCACTGGTCATTAAGGGTAATTAAATGGATTCCTAGAGAAGGCAAGCAGGTTATGGGGAGACAGAAGGTAAGTTGGGCAGATGAGATTAAGAAGTTTGCGGATATAAATTGGCAGCAGCATGCACAGGACCGAGTTGATTGGCGGAACATGGGAGAGGCCTTTGTCCTGCAGTGGACGTAATCAGGATGATGATGATGATGATGATGATGACGATGATGATAGAAGTACTGCCATCCAGCGGACATAACAAAGACTAAACGAGAGGTGGCACTCGCGCACTTTCTTACGGCCTGCGCTTCGAGTATACTTCCATCTTTCACCACCTCTAGTTCATGCTATATAACAGTTCACTATATTCATGGCTTTGCGGCCCAACCCTCGCTGTGTATTTAGAAAAAATGTTTAAGGATTTAGAGTGCATAGTCCTCTACTATGGGAGAGCGTAATGCCATCCCCTTCCTAAAACCAAGGAGGTTATGCCCAGCGAGTCTAACGTGGCCACCCTTTCTAGTCAGATAGTGCTCAAAGTGCGTCCTTCTTATACTAGCTTTTTTTAAGTATATAGGCGTCAAATTGAAAAAAAAATCATTGAATATTCCATCACAATACTTGTCCCTGTAAGTTATTTCATCAGAAACAACTATATTTTTATTTATGATTAACGTGAGCAGGTTTCCTTCAAAAGAGTGCGCGCGTGCCACTCCTGTAGTGCAGCCGTGGAGGTGGCTACATACTACTACATACATCGCGGACGCATGACCTACTTCATAGGGAGCTTCGCCCCCCAAAAGAGACAGCACGTCTAGCCATAAATAGAATTGTATAGCAAGGAGTGGAAAGAAGACAGAGATGAAAGTGTAAAAGCCTAGCCAAGCCAGGACCAGCTTTAGATGTCCACCAGCTCCTCTATGAACCATGCCTAGCGTGACTTGGTGCAAGCTGCGTTAATTTTAGATGTGGAGCATCTAATACTCGAGGCTTGTAGTGCGGCGCCGTCCGCAAGCTTCCTCCTCCTTCTTCCACCATCTGTGCATCCCTTCCTCCTCTACACACCGCGCGCGCTTCACTCCTCCACCATCTCTGCACCCCTCCTCCTCTACACACCGCGTGCGCTTCTCCTCTTCACCAACATTCGCTAGCTGTATAATGTAGCGCACATGCGCCGTCACGCTTCGAGAACATCGGCAGCTGACGCGCGTGCATGCGCCGTCGCGCTTCGAAAACATCGGCAGCTGACGCGCGCGCATGCGCCGTTGCGCTTCTCCCCCTTCTCAAACATTCGACAGCTGACAGTGCATGCGCCGTCGCGCTGTATATATACTCAAGGTCGGCGCTCGCTCGCTCAGTTGCCGCTCGTCGGTTGGTTTGTACGGCGCGTCGACGTCCAAGGTCGCGGTGAAATGAATTCCAACGAATCCACAAACACAATGATCGACGTCCCTTCGACCAGCGCCGCCCTTTCGCATACGTGTGTACGTGTTCACTCATTTAACACCCCCTCCTACAACCACATTAACCAATTTAGCCATCGACCCAAGTAAGTCGCAATTTAACACCCCATTTCACAACCACGTTAACCAATTTAGCCATCGACCCAAGTAAGTCGCACTTTAACACCCCGTTAACCAATTATATGCTCCGCATCCTCCTCAGTGTTCCCGCGAGGGAAGCTGCGGGCAATTTTTTTTACCCTACAAATCACCATCGTGATATCCAATTCATCCAGACATCACGTGCATAAGTGTTTTTACTCAACGTAGGTTTCATATTTGTGCCACTGGATATGTTTGCTGCCGACTTTGAAATTAATCTGGAACTTCTGCTTGGGCACTCTATATGCACACAGGTCACGGCAATATACCAAGAGGACAATATAGGAGCGGACCTTTTCGAGGAGCGATGGCTGAGTGCACTGACTTGCTCAAGCCTGCACTACCAACTGTGGGCAACCCAACAGACCCGGACTTGGTGGAAAGGCTGTGCCTCTCCACTCATAACGTCCGTGTGGCCTCAGCCCGGGCCGCCAACTTTGCAGGCGCTTTTTCAATAGAGATTTTTCCGTCCTCCCGTCCATCTGTATACCCACACAATATTTTGTTCCCGTATCAATTTGGATCACGGTTTTGAGACAATTAAGGACCAGTGTAACTACACATCTGTCCGCATTTTTTCCACCATTTAACATTCGGCAAAAAGACAGCCGTAATGTGGTAAAAATAAATATTTAAATAAATGAATATCCGAATTTTGTGCAATTCACTCATGTAGTTTTCGTTGTCTTAATCTCGTTGTCATCAGGTAGTTTCCATTGTCTTAATTTTATTATCTTTTTCGCCTTTTTTTCAAACACTGCAGCCCACGTCAGGAAGAATTTTTGCATAACTGAAGAAAAGATTGACACATTACGTCACTAACATAACTCTTCTTCAGTCAAGCTGATCATTAAACGTTGCAGCCCCGCCGCGGTGGTCTAGTGGCTAAGATACTCGGGTCCTGACCCGCAGGTCGTGCGATCGAATCCCGGCTGCGGCGGCTGCATTTCCAATGGAGGCGGAAATGTTGTAGGCCCTTGTGCTCAGATTTGGGTGCACGTTAAAAAACCCCAGGTGTTCAAAATTTCTGGAGTCCTCCACTACGGCGTCTCTCATGCTCATATGGTGGTTTTAGGACGCTGAACCCCATATATTAATCAATCATTAAACGTTGGATTTTGGTATAGGTATAAAAGTCTGAATGTAGAAAAGACACACAACAAAGAAATCATATTTAAACGAAGAAAACAATTGTTATATGGCACGGTGCTATATTGCATATATATATATATATATATATATATATATATATATATATATATATATATATATATATATATATATATATATATATATATGTTCTTCTTGTGAGCTGCTCCTTGTCGACGAGTTCAGTGTGTGGAAAACTGGATTTTAATCAAGTCCAGATGACAATTTAATTAGTGGCTCTGCCCGGACAGTAACTCTTTACTTTATATTATGTCTTGATCTCAACTGCGGAAGCTTCTTTTGATGAGAAAATGACACTTGCATGTGCTCGCTTTGCTTGGGACCCACCCGGTGCCATAAACATGCATGTGTACCGACAACGAATACAAAATAAAAAATAATAGTAAAGTAATTCAGGTCTGTGATGACAAAATGCCACCCACGCGTCCCACGACATGATTACCTTGCTCTTCTTTCTTATCGTCACTTGGAAACAGCGCAGGAAGTGGCGTGTACTACGTAAAAGTGTTGGTTTGTGGTCGTGATTTGAATAAAATGACACTATTTTGCAGGGCTTTCGGAAGTTTAGTATAAGTTTAAAAAATACGCCAATGGGTGCTGAACGAGGCGCTCTTTGTTGTTGGTTTATTCGTTCTGCCGTTGCATACAGCTCACTTCCCGATTCAGGAGGAGAGTGTGGCATCTGGTAGGGCCCCGATTGGCTGCTGCCGCTTATGACGTCATTCCGGACGACCAAAAATGGTAAGAGACCTTTCACTCTTTACCGCTTTCTTTCTTAATCTCCGCGTCACTGTTTTTAGGAGGTGAAAATGGAAACAGCAAGACATGAAGAAATGTGCAATCTTTAAATGAAATAAGTTGCCTGTGCGTCAAGTACTTCCTTGCCGTTTATGTAGATCGGCTTAATGATCATATTAGTGGTGGCTTGAGTTAGTTATTGATGAAAAACTGGGGACGAAGAAACTGGTGCTCTCATCTTCATCTGTTTTCTCTTTTGACATTTTATTAATGCATACTGAAGGTGTAACATTGGACATGCATCTATTTAACATGAGGACAAATGCGAACGAAGAAAATACTAATGAACGAAAAAAAAACTGCTTTTTGAGGTCCTTCGAAGCACTTTTTACCAGGTAGCAGGCCGCTTCATGCAAAAACCAAAATCAGTCAGAGACATGTTACGGAAGCGTACGCTCAGAGAAGTGTATACGTCAGTATGGACTGCTCATCGCCATACTTGAGTCCATAAATATTGTGACCAATAAAATTAATCTAAAGGAAAGTTTCTGCATCGTAGTAGACTTTCTTATGCTTTTTATAGATCCTTCATGAAGCGACAAAGCCAAGCTAGCTGCTCCGAATAAGATATGGCGTTACAGGGCAATTATAGCGAGCACTTACTCTGAACTTACTCTCTCTGTCTCTTACGCCTACTAACTGAGCTGCAGTTTTTCAGCGCAATAATGGTGTAAAAACACACCAAAAGCTACATACGTATGGGCTATGCGAATCGGACCTGTCAAAACCGTACTTCATTAAATGCACCTGTGAAAATTGTATTCCTGCGAAAACCGTATTCATTAAATGTACAATTTTGTAACATGACTTATTTTTAGATATTTCGCGTACATTGATAGACTGCTATAGGTATACCTGTTTTTAAAAGGGCACTACTTGAACGCACTTTCTTCTAAGCGCCTATCGATTTGTGTAACGATTTGTATATATGTGCTGAACCCGAATTTAGTATTTTCGCTTCTGGCGGATTATGGCTGGGCTGAATTCTCAGGCTGTGTCAACAGCTTCTTGTCTTGTGTGCCCTTGCCAAGTGCCTAAATGAAATTGAATTTCTGTTAAGTTCTGTTTTGTTTGGCTCACTGAGGAGAGGTTCAGGTTTATATCATCATAGTTACGCCTTTTCTACAAGTTCTGCAGCGAAAAAAAAAAGCGCTTACCCCAAAGATAAGTTGACAATTGAGGCAAAAACAAAGCAAAATAAAACAAGTGACCAAACTAACATAGTAATGTACACTTCCTTTGAAGATGTTCACATAGCAATATAGTTCAACTTTTAGGGTCAATGTTAAGGTTACTAATCAAGCAATGCTTGGCATATACCGAGCTTTTTTTCCCCGAACTCTTCCATTGTCTAGCTGACATGTTTACTTTCATAACATGTTATAGCACGACAAAGTAATGCATGCAGGTGTTTATTAACAAACTAATGAAAAATGTCGAATTCTATAATAAATCTTCCATAGTGGAAAACGCCGCAAACGTTATAACTCGCCTTTTTTGTCAAGTATAACAAATTTTTTGACAAGTATAATGTGATCAGCGAGGCTCAGCATGGTTTTCAAAAAAAAAATAAATCTTGTGTAGCAGCTTTGCTTAATATTAAACATGAACTGATCACAAAAATCGAACATAGACTGTATACTCACTAGGTTTGTTCATAGACTTTAGAAAGGCGTTTGATTCGGTATGTCATGAAGTACTAACGGCTAAACTTAGCAGGTGTGGTGTACGTGATGTGGTTCTTGAGTTAATGAAAGACTATCTAACAAATCGCCATCAATAAGTTTGCATAAACAAAAGTGCATTCACTTACTTAAACATAACAACAGGAGTACCACAAGGGTCAATTCTTCGTCCTCTATTGTTCATAATTTATATAAACGAGCTGTGTGATATCCCATGTTCTCCCAAGTTAATAATTTATGCAGATGACACTAACATAATCTTTAGCGGCACATCCATTCTAGAGCTAGAACACCAGGTTAATAACTACCTACGAAAGTTGTCCGCGTATCTTAGTTTGAATAAACTGCAACTAAATGTCAGTTAAACGAAATACATTGTGTTTGCCCCACCTAATGATTCACGTAACTATAGTTCAACTGTTTTATTTGAGGGCAAAGAGATGGAGCAAGTCACCAGCCAGGAGATCCTAGGTGTATGGTTTTTTGAAGGCTTGACATGGAACACACATATAGAAAAACTAACGGTAGAACTCAGTAAAACCGTTGGATATTTTTATACGCTCAGCCCAGGTTTACCAAAATGGTTACAAATAGAATTATAATATGCCCTTTTCTACTTTAAAATGACATACGGTATTTTAGTATGGGGTACTACTACACAAACAAACTATCAAAAATTACTAGTTCTTCAAAAAAGAGTTTCTCGAGCATTAGAGCAATACCATGATATTATCAGGGACTTGAAAACCAAACCACTCTTTGAAAAATATGCATTACTAACGGTAACAAAACTGTATCATTTCAAACTTCTGCAGTAGAATAAACAAAACAAGCCACAGTGTCTTCAGAACCCACCTGACAACACTCATTATACCATGCGTCAGCAACGCCGGAAAATCCCAGCAATAAGGACAAGTCATGGCAAGCAACACGTTCAGTATCAAATAGCCACAATGTTAAATCGTTTACACGGTCTCATAGATTTCAATTCCGTACCTTCGAACACCATTATCAAGTTCATCCTAATGAACCATGACATTGGGTATGCTTATTAAAGTTTCTGTACTTGATTTGTTACATCCTATCAATCAATTTGAGTTATGTGTTGTAGTTTTTTTTCTTTTGCTTTATTTTACATTCTGTATTGATGAAGTTTCTTTTCAGATGACCCTTTTGTGATGAAGTGATTTTCTAATGTTTTCCCTGAAATTGTGTAACAAGACCATGCTAAACTTTGTTGTGTTATGGTTTATTTTTTGTGTTATTTATTTATTTCTGTGTGTTACTTGTTGTGTTATATATTTATTTCTGAAAACATATGCGATAGATTGAGCGTCCTGCGTGCCAAACTGTATTTAGGAGCAGAGGCCCCATGTCAGGCTATATATATAGCCTTTAGCCTCTGCTCCCGATTCTGTAAGAACTTAAGAACAAATAAACTTCAATTAAATTCAATTCAATTACCCACCCTACCTGAAGCCCATGCAAAGCAAATAAAACAATGATAAGAAATGAAATGACAGTAATGTCGCAATGAGATGGGCTGTTTCGCTTGGCATTCAGAAAGACGTGTCGCTTGACGGAGTTTCGTGCTAATTGAGATTGATCATCATTCCCCTCTGTAGTTAGTGTTCTTACTTGAAAATGCACGGAACGACAACCACAAGAAAGGCCAAAAAAAAGACACAAGACGACGCACTAGCACAAACTGAAGTTTTTTTTTTTTCATTCAAAACGCACACTTCGCTTTTTATGTACTTCACCACCTTGCTCGGTGACTGTCTTTCCAAGCTTCTTCAAGTATGAATCCGAACGAACTCACCCCTAACTTTAGTCGTGCAAAATTATTTTTGATTGCTTGCGCTTGTGTGTGTGTGTGTGTGTGTGTGTGTGTGTGTGTGTGTGTGTGTGTGTGTGTGCGTGTGTGTGCGTGTGTGTGCGTGCGTGTGCGTGCGTGCGTGTGCGTGTGTGCGTGTGTGCATGTGTGCATGTGTGCATGTGTGCGTGTGCGTGTGCGTGTGTGCGTGTGTGTGTGTGCGCGCGCGTGTGTGTGTGTGTGTGTGTGTGTGTGTGTGTGTGTGTGTGTGTGTCATTGACGCTACTCTGGCCCACCTCCATACCATATGTCATTGTAAA
Organism: Rhipicephalus microplus; assembly: GCF_043290135.1. Lineage (NCBI taxonomy): Eukaryota > Metazoa > Arthropoda > Arachnida > Ixodida > Ixodidae > Rhipicephalus > Rhipicephalus microplus. Next base: position 288,527,231 of record NC_134700.1, read on the forward strand.
CTTCTTGACAAGGTGTGCTTTATGTTTCACATTAGTATTTCGTGCTAAAAAGGCTGAATGTAATTTTATGGTTACCCTAACATCACCACTGGGCATGCAATTATGCGCATAAAACTCAGGTGTCCAAGCGTGAATGTTGCTTTCCGAGTTCTGAGTTTGTGATAGTTCGTCTTATGTACTACATATAAAATGTGCATACTAGTGACACATTTAGCGAAAAACCCAGAAGCTATTCACTGTTACAGAAATTCGCTGAAACTTCAGCGTGATGTCTCTCGCGTAAGCATAAGCTTCTTTCGATTTTGACATCACTACCTTCGTACCTTCAATAACGCAACGTATATTAAACCGGAACAAAAGAAAACACGTATTGCAGCCCACCGAGAAGTATACGGGACAAAATCGATTCCCTGTGACAGCTTGCGAAATGAAGTTATTGACGGGCTCTTCCGGCGTTCCCCGTGTTCCCTTTCCCCACGCCCATTTTCGGCTAAAACAAAAGGCATTGTTGCTCTACAATCAAAACTCAATTCAATTCAGATATTTTTACTTCGCTTACTTTCCTGCCACCTCCTAACTGCATCTGCTTCCTTGTGCGTTACTTCATTCCTGTCGTATTTCCGACATCGTGACAAACTCTGACAAAGCCTGTCAAAAACTCTTCCGGCGTTTTCACTGAGTTGTACGGCGTTCGACCACAATGTATTATCTCTTTTTTTAGAAACTGCAAACATCGTTGCCTTTCTTGTATGTATGCGTCATAAGAGTGCGGCGCTATGAAAGAGGTGCAAATAAGTCACTGTAACCAACTTCTCTAAACATTAATTTACCATTTTTACGAATATGCATTCGTTTAGTATGAATGCTTGATGGTTTTCATATAAACTGCAAGCACATGAAACAAAGTAAGCAGAAAGTACCCGAATCCGTGTTAAAAGGTGTCCAAGTGTACGTTTACGAGTTTCCACCAAGTCGCGTTAATGGCGTAGCTATAGGGAATGGCAATCTAGGCCGTCCTCTTCCTTTGCCCCAAATCTTTAAATGCGAAGCATTTCTTAGCGAGCTTCGGTGACTTTGAGCGTATCTATCTATCTATCTATCTATCTATCTATCTATCTATCTATCTATCTATCTATCTATCTATCTATCTATCTATCTATCTATCTATCTATCTATCTATATATATATCTATCTATCTATCTGTATGTCTGTGTCTATCTATTTATCTATCTATCTATCTATCTATCTATCTATCTATCTATCTATCTATCTATCTATCTATCTATCTATCTATCTATCTATCTATCTATCACATCTGGACATTCTCGTGATCACCCCCTTAACTTGGCACGAATGAATATTTATAAAGAAAGGTAAGATGGTCTGGCGAATGTGACCACCCATTGGTCCAAGATATGAATGCCTGCGTCGTCAAACACTTAGCGCCAGACAGCCGCACATAGAAGCGGCGGGCATGTGTTACTGGTATGCGACACAGGTGATAGACACTTAGTATCTACACAGAAACTCCGAGAACACACATGTGCACTTTTAATGCACATGTTAAGAAAAACTTGACATGGCAGCGTTTACCCGACGAATGCACACAAAAAATGTCAAGGTCTTAGAAGGAATCAAGTCGCAGCATTCTGCGTGGCAATCAAGCATTCTGCCACAGACGCACGCCAGGTTTCGAAACTATTTTTCAAAGAGACCGTAATTTTCGCAGAATGTCAATTGTGGTTGAAGTGCTGGATATCCAACTTTTTACACGTTATATATAGCTCCTATGCTACAGCCGTTATGTCGTGTTAACGCCACTTGAGGTTAGGGGCCATGAGCTGTAGTTGCTTGATGTAGTAGTGTCTAGGACTACCATCCTAGCAAGCAAGGGGCTTCATACCAGCTTATCGCTTCTGTTGTTCCTATTACTCATGTCCTTATTGACACCATTGATCTGCAACTGCTCAATCTGCAGGTCTGCAACTGTTTAACATATGTTTGTGCGCGCAACATTTGTACACGTATTTAGTGTAATTTGATAACGTGTTGCTCAATAAAAAGATCGCAACACGGTTGATTGATTCATATGTGGGGCTTAACGTCCCAAAACCACCATATGATTATGAGAGACGCCGTCGTGGAGGGCTCCGGAAATTTCGACCACCTGGGGTTCTTTAACGTGCACCCAAATCTGAGCACACGGGATACAACACTTCCGCCTCCATCAGAAATGCAACCGCCGCAGCTGGGATTCGATCACACGACCTGCGGATCAGCAGCCAAGTACCTTAGCCACTAAACCACCGCGGCGGGGTCATCGCAACACGGTCACCTTCTCTCCGCATGCTTCACATAATGTCAATACCCAAGGTATATGATATCTGCGAAATTTTTTTTAACACTGTTGGGGTAGCTGCTGCAAGCCCACTTGCTGAGTACCCACTACGTCATAACTTTCATCATAACTTTTGCGTATAGGCAGGAACTCTTATTCTTGTTCACCTTCTCTTCTGGCTCGTACCCATTGTGCGGGAATGGCCAGGAATTTGCTATGCCATCCTTCGTCATTCTACGGACAAGCCTGGTACCCACCATAGCACTTGCCAATAATTTGGTGCCATTTTTTACGCTGTAATTTACGACAATGAAGAATTATGCCAGAAGTCTTTGTAATGGGTTTGGGCATTTGACGACCCACGTATTACGCAATTCGCATTGTGTGATGCCTGGTTGTCCCTTCGCTGTTTTGAAACACCTTATTACTCTTAGTAACGCCATTCTTTTCTATCAAGCCTGCCTAAGACTAGTTTGAAATCGTGCTCCACGCAGTGGCATGGCTCTGTGGTAAAATACTTATCTGACATGCGTGAGAGCTGGGTTCGACTCACATTGTGTCCTTTGCTTTTTTAAATGCGAAGCATTCCTTAGCGAACTTCGGCGACTTTCAGCATATCTATCTATCTATCTATCTATCTATCTATCTATCTATCTATCTATCTATCTATCTATCTATCTATCTATCTATCTATCTATCTATCTATCTATCTATCTATCTATCTATCTATCTATCTATCTATCTATCTATCTATCTATCTATCTATCTATCTATCTATCTAGCCATCTACGACTTTTAGCTCTTCAGGCCATTTCCATAATGGTATCGATACCAAACTTGGTTTGGAATAACATGACTGCATGAAGAACATATTTGATGTCATGATTTACGTTTCATGGTCCTGCAGCTTTTGCTTTGGTTTCGTTTACATGGCATGTTGCAAAAGTGGTATGGTATGGCATGATTGATTGGCGAACACAAGCGACAGACCCTAACATGAAAATCATGACATTCGTGTGATGTACATGACTACATGCCACACTCATGATGCGCTCACGGCCGTTTTGCTAGAGTCACATATACCAAAATTTGGTATCATAATACGTGAATGGATGCCGAAGGTTTGTGACTGGTGCAAACATAATATTCATCATATGCGTGTCATGTAACAACATGGCTACATGCCACGCTCATGATGCGTTGGCGGCCATTCCGGTAGCTTCCTTTAAACCAAATTTCGTAATACGGGACATGAAAGGATGATTAAAGTGTGATACTAGTGCAAACATGATAAACATGAGATGCGTGTCATGTGACAACATGACTTCATGCTACGCTCATGATGCGCTCGTGGCCGTTTCGCTAGGTTTACATGTACCGAAATCGACATTACGCGACGCGAACAGACGACATAGGTAAATGACACATTCAAACATGATAATCACGACATGCGTGCGATGTAACAACATGACTACACGCCCCACTGATGATTGGTTGATATGTGGGGTTTAACGTCCCAAAACCACCATATGATTATGAGAGACGCCGTAGTGGAGGGCTCCGGAAATTTCGACCACCTGGGGTTCTTTAACGTGCACCCAAATCTGAGCACACGGGCCTACAACATTTCCGCCTCCAGCCCCACTGATGATGCGCTCGCGGCTGTTTTGCTAGCTTCACATATGCCAAATTTGGTATTACTTGACGTCAATGGATGACGAAGGTATGTGACTGGTGCAAACATGATAATCATGAGATGCGTGTCATGTGAGAACATGACCACAGGCCACAGTCAAGGCGCCAATACATTTCAACGTGACGCGATGCGCGTGCTCACCGGCATTCATTTCCTCGCATCACGCCGGCTTTGCCACGCCAGGCGCCAGTCCTGCCATAAACTCGCAGGCGCGGGCCGCGCTGCGTTGCTTTGACGCATGCGCGTTTCAGCGCGTCCAGTGTCACTCCGTCACGAAAAGAGGGAGACGCAGTGTCATCTGTGTAACGCATCGGCGCGAAATGCAGCACGTCGCACTTCGCGCCGTTGCCGTCTGATCACGCCGACGGACGCTGGTCGCGCCTGGCGTCAAACTATAGAGTGCTCGCGTTTTGCTAACGTAGCGTCGCTGTGCCCAGCCTGCACGCGCGTCATTGCTACATTGGAGTATATTGGTCACTTCATGATGCGCTCGCGGCCGTTTCGCTAGCTTCGCATATACGAAATTTGGCGTTACGTGACGTCAACACAGAAGACGAAATATGTGACTCGTGCAAACATGATAATGCTGACACGCGTCTCATGTAAGGACATGACGACATACCACACTCATTGCGGGCTCGCGGCTGTTTGGCTAGCTCCACATATACTAATTTTGGTATCACGCGACGTGAATAAATCACGAAGGTAAACGAGACATCCAAACATGATAATCATGACACGGAAGTCATGCACGGCATCATTTACCTCCACTTTGTAACGTTGTGCTGATGTTAAAGTGACGTATAAAAATTTCTCATTCGTGTTTCGCATATTATCGATTCCCACTGTGCGTGAATATGCCATTTTTTTTTCTACTAAACAGTGGGTACGGACACCGGCAGCGGTGAAAGCGCACAACTACGGCACACGTGACTCTTGTTGTGATCTCATAAGCCCTTTCGCTGTAAAAAGAAATGTATGATACACAAAGCATCACTCTAGCCGTAGATTGAGCGGCGTCTGGTTTAACGTAATGCAACCTTGCGTCGCTCGCCAACCGTACGTGTTACCGAGGCACGTTTGCGACACTATTCGAGTTAAGGGCCACGATGCATCTAACTCACGCCGGGCGTATACTGTATCGCTGGGAAGCAATCGCGGCTATTACAGCTAAAGCGCGCGCTGCCGCAGATCACTCAAAAGCTGAGAATCTAGACAGCAAGCTGTGGTGTTCATCGCGGCAATGGGGGAGACATTGAAAGATTGCACCAACGGGTTTCGAGTTCTTTCTGTGTTTTCACTTGTTCCTTTCCGCCCAGTGGTTTCCGTTCCATCTGTGTCCAGTGTAGTAGTCGGTAACGAACGAAACACATTGGAGTGATCGAGCGCGACCTTGGATACGTGCTGTGCAGAACCTAGATGAGCCGACAATTTTTTTTTCTGTTAAGGTCAAACAAGGCTTAACCTTGTGTGTATGTGCGCGCCTGCGTGACTATGTGTGCGTTCCTATTGGTCCGGTCCTGCCTGTGTGACTGACTGTGCGTTAATATTGGACCAGCCCTTACAGCGGGATGCGTGGCCGGGCTATCACGTTTAATTCGTCGCTAACGTCGCTAACAATACGGACATTGCGGACTCGAAAGCCACGTAAAACGCGTTCACGCCAACCCGCTTCATTGCAGCGGTGACGTGAGATGTCCGGTTGTTACAACCTTCCTCTGTGATAACTAACCACCCGCGCGCGACTTTTATTGCACAACCAAGTGCTTTCGGTCAACGAAACAGATTATGTGCAACTCTATAGGGTATTGATTCTACTTGTCCTGCGTATCTACAAATCTCTTAGTTCGATATTTTGTAAAATTACGCAATCGCTATGTGCATGGTCCTTGAGGATCTCCGTGCAATAAAGCTACGTCGTACAGAAAGTAGCAGAGTAGCTTTTTCTTACGCAGTTAAAATTCATTGCCAATAAACAAATTGAAAGGAGATAAAAAAATTCCGCAGATCCGAAGTAGTTTGGAATTTGATATTATGCGCATGTGGAGGTATGGTGACTGTGTTGCAATTTTTTTTTGAACAAAACGTTACGAAATGACGCTAGAGATGTGTACAAATCTTGTACTTACAGACATTTATTAATCAGTCGCATGTTTCCTGCGGTGTAACGATTCCAACACAAGCATGGGTATTAGCAACACAAGAAGCAGTAAGCCTTGTAGTGTTCCTACTTAAAATAACGGAACAGCATTAAAGCTTCAGTATGGAACTGGCGTCCATCTTAATCTGCTTTATTCTTCACTTCCTCCTCCTTTTCTTCCCTCCCGCGGCTCTCGTGCTTCTTCATCTTCTGTCCAAAGGCTCATACCGCTTCACCCTTCCCGCTTTCTTTTAATTACCCCTCCTGGGGTAATACTTGAAGACATTCCCAATTGAAGCACATTCAACAGATCCACGTTCACCAGTGTACCAGACAGTCTTCAAAATTCCGTTCTGGGTGGCTGTCTTGGTCACAGAGTAAGGCCCATAAAATTTTGCACTGGAATCTCTTATTCCTTTTCTCACTAGTACGAGGTCGGTGACTTGAATGTTTGGCATGTCTGCTCGATGCCTCTTGTCGAAATTCTTTTTCATTCGTTTTCGGTATATCTCCTCCTGTGATTTTTGTTGCCTCTCCTCGACAATCTTGAGGTTTTCCAAGAGTCCCAACTCACGATCTGCCTGCAGAATAGGGGTCTCTCCTGTAGAAGCGTACTGTGGACTGCACCCCAAGCCACTTGTGTAGGATCGGTTATGATGTTTTACGGCTGCTTCTAAAGAACATTTCCATCCCCCAGGAAAATTATCGTACATCTTGATGTATTGTTTCACGTCCCGTATGGCACGTTCTGCAAGCCCATTCGCCGCAGGATGGTATGGCGCACAGAACTTGATCGATACATTGTGATCTCGAGCCCATCTTACTAGCTTTTCACTCTTGAACGCAGGGCCGTTATCGCATACGATTGTCCGCGTAGTTCTAAACATGTCTCTTTCGAGAAGGGTTATGACGCTATTTGCATCTTCTTTTCCTGCTCGTGCCGCGACCATCCTGGTGCATTCATCTATGGCCAGCAGAAAGGCTTGCGTTTTTCTGACTCCTTCCCGTTTCTTGTTAAGTTCGGCGAAATCCAGGTGAACTACTTCAAAAGGCACGTTCGAGTGGCAAGGTAGTATCATGGTGTCCGTAGGCTGTTTATACTTGACTTTGTGTACTTGACACACATGGCAGGAACGAACGTACTGACTGACGTCTTTCTTCATGTGAGGCCACGTAAACCTCTTGACCAACTTGTTGTAGGTACGCCAAAAGCCGTCGTGTCCTCCAGATTCTGGGCTATCGTGGTACAAGTAAAGCACTTTGGAAACAAGAGTTGGTGGGACTTGATACCGACCTTCAGTAAAAACCAGTTGTTCTGAGCCTTCCCACAGCTTCACTTCATTGATTTCTTCAGATTTTTCTGTGTTGTTTTGTACCATCAATCTTGATAGAGCATCTGCATCGGTTAAAAGCGGTCCTGGTCGGTGCGAGATGGTGAAGTCAAATTGCTGCAAGTAATTCACCCATCTGGCGATACGCCCTTTAGTTTGGGTCATATTCAAGAGATGAGTGAGTGCCTGGTGATCGGTGAACAAAGTGAACTTCGTACCTTCCAGGTACGTGCGGAAGTAGTCAACGGCCTTCAGAACCGCCAGTGCTTCCTTTTCTGTAGTAGTGTAGTTTGTTTCAGACGGCTTGAAAGTGTAACTGTAGTAACCTACTACGTGTCGCTTTTCTCGGCCAGATGCTTCAATACATTTTTGATACAACACTGCACCAGTCCCATAATGTGAGGCGTCAGTGTTCAATTCAAAGGGTAAAGTGAAGTCTGGTATACGCAGAACTGGGTCAGAAGAAATTCTGTGCACCAAGTCACGGTAGACTCTCTCACATTCGTCACTCCATTCAAAGGGAACTTCTTTCTGCGTTAAGCGCGTGAGGCATCTAGTTTTGACAGCAAAGTCCTTTATGAAAGATCGGAAATGTCCTGCCAATCCCAAAAACACACGCAGTGAATGGACGTCATATGGTTTCTTCAACTGGGAGATCTTCTCGACGGACTCTTGTTTTGTGCTTTTGGTGTTCCCATCAAAGACTCTTCCAAGAAACACAACTTTTTGTTGAAAGAATGCACTCTTCTTAAAATTAACCTTGAGATGTGCCAAGCTCAAGGCATTTAACACCTGAGACAGATGGTCCTGATGCTCAGCCTCTGTTTTGGAGAAGACTATAATGTCGTCTATGTACACATTACAAAAAACACCAAGGAATGGCTTTAGGACTTCGTTCATGATCTTCTGGAACCACGCTGGCGAGTTTTTCCAACCGAAAGGAAGCCGGTTGTATTCGTAGAGATCGAATGGCGTGATAAAAGCGGTGTACATTTTTGTTTCTTCGGTTAGTGGGATCTGCCAGAAACCTTTGCATAAATCGATGCGGGAAAAATGTCGGCAACCCCCGGTCTCATCTATAATTGTGTCGATCTTCGGCATAGGAAATGGTATGAGTTCTGTCTGACGATTGAGAACCCTGTAGTCGGTGCATAATCTGAAGGTTCCGTCTTCTTTCGGTGCGATCGTTATGGGAGAAGCGAAGGGTGATACCGAAGGTCGTATGATATCAGCATCTAGCATCTCCTGCAACTCTTTCTTGAGCCACATCTTTCGCTCTCTTGACATATTGTAAGGTGCTTTTCGGATGACGGTCTTATCAGCGAGTTCGAAAGGAACCTTGTGGGACTTCATCGCCTGAGGATAGCTTCCTATGCATACAAGTTCAGGGTAGGTCGTTGCGATATCCTCCGCGCACTTGACAACTCGTAGATTATCTTGTCTACCCTGATTTGTCTCGTTCCTTGCTACTCCTTCGACTAGAACCACATCGTCCCAGTACACGTTGATCTTTAGTTTCTTTATATCTGGTCTTGATAGCAAAAAGTCGTACGTTACCCCCTCTATCACCAACACTTCGCTCTCTATTTGCTGACCCTGGAACTCGATGTTTACAAAGGCCCACTGATCATGCAACGTTACTTTTCCATCATAGCCTTGTACTCGTAGGATTCTTCCACTATGCAAGCGATTTGCATCCACCAGCTTGGCATTTATAATGGACACAGAAGCACCGCTGTCTACCAGAGCCATCATATGTTTGTTTCCTACTTTGACGGGAATGTGAAGTAGGCTAGAGCAACTTAAATAAACAGTCTCATTTGGAGTCATCGGGTGGGACTGATCACCCTCGTTTATTAGTTTTTTTCTGTCGAATACTCCTGAGCTTCAGTGTCGAGATTATTCACTCGACATCTTGGAACACGCCAGGGCAAGTTATCTATGCGAGTAGCGAGGTGGCTCGGTTCTCGCTGAGCGCGGCTTGACCAGTCCGCTTTACTCCGACTGAAACAGCTGCTTGACTCGGCGGTTATGCTTGTTTCCGAAGCTGATGGTATGTTCTGAAGACACGCGAGGAGGTCATCTAGAGTCTTTGGTGACAGTATTTGCACTTGCTTCAACACGTTAGTGTGCAATCCATGCATTATTAAGGCAACTACGGCCGTAGATGGAAGCAAAGGCTCCGCCAGCTTTAAAAGACGGCGTTTCTCAAAGAAGTACTCGACAAGGCAACTTTGCTCAGACTTGAAATTAAGCGCCGTGTTCCATCTTTCTACTGGATTGCTTCGGAATGCAGTCAAAAACTTTTTCCTCCACTGGCTCCAAGAGTCATCACTGTCTTCCAGAATGCATGTTTCATACCACTTTCGCGCAACACCTCTCAAGTAAACGCGCATGTTGGTGATTTTAGCCTCATCAGAGAGCCACTTGTTTTTTCCAGCGGCATATTCGTAGAAATCAAGCCAACTTTCTGGATTTGAAGACACACCGTCGAAAGCATCAGGTTCTACGAATTTAGGTGTCGGTCTCTCAGCATTCAGAGAGCTTATAAGAGATGTCATTATTTGGTTTTGTTGAACCATCTGTTCCTGTTGCAGCTGAAAAGCTTTTAAAACGAGGCTCACCTCTTCCGTCGAAGATCGTGGTCCTGAGTGTTGTCGACGCACTGGTTCAAGAACTAGGTCGTTGAAGGTTGCCACACGCAAGTTCACTTTCACAGCACCTTTCCGTCGTAGTTCAGTAGTGTCTACGGCTGCCTTTTCCACAACCAGGTTCACGAGTTCTTCCGAGCTGAGCTCACGAGGTAGGTCTACCGCTGCTTCGTCTTGAACTTGGTACTTCGAAAAGATGATCTCCTCGGAGGTCTCGTCTATGAAGAACGTCACCCACATGATGGCTTCGATCCTGTCGACTGCGCCAAAATAATGTAGTGTTCCTACTTAAAATAACGGAACAGCATTAAAGCTTCAGTATGGAACTGGCGTCCATCTTAATCTGCTTTATTCTTCACTTCCTCCTCCTTTTCTTCCCTCCCGCGGCTCTCGTGCTTCTTCATCTTCTGTCCAAAGGCTCATACCGCTTCAAGCCTATATGTAAAGACTGTGCCAGCGAAGATGGCGACACTGGGCACTGCTAGATAATTGAACGTCAGTGGATGGCGCTTCACTACAATTGTCGTTAACCCGACCTGACGGCTGTATGACAGGCGTACGTATGTACTGCTGAAGATTGGATAGCCAGCACTGCAACCACAATTGACGTTTGACGAACACTATAGGATCTATTTGAAATGTAGTTCCGAGACCTGGTGTGGCTCTGTGGTAGAATACTTGACTGCCACACAGAATGCTGGAGTTCGATTCCTGCTGGGACCATGATATCTTTAGGGTCGCAGCTCGTTAGGGCCGACATAATTGACGTTCATCACGCCCCCCAAAACACAAACCAAAACTGAACACCTGCTTGACAAAAAAAAACGGAAGTATATGTGTAAACAACCGGCTTTATGTGTAGTCAACTATAAGTCAATACCTGATCACCCGCTCCATACGTCTGTCCATTCGTCCACGCGTTCGTCTATTTGTCCATCCGTCCATCCATCCGTGCATACGTCCACCTGTCAGTTCGTCTGTGCGTCTATCGGGTGACTTCGGCGTAGACATTATGTACCTTAGGACCGATTGCTTCGCCCATTCGTCATCATTCTTCATGGAGATGCAGTAATTTTTCTTGACGCTCTCATATTAGAATTACTCATGTGTATTCGCGCCGTTCCTTGGTTGATATAGACTGTCAATCACCCCCAGTGCTTTGCGCTGAACGACGGTTCATCTAGGCCCGACGTGACGGCTGTAGCCCCAATCGAAGCTTCGCGAACATTACAGTCTATTTGAAAAGTAGTGGCGAGACTTGGCGCGGTTCTGTGACAGAATATTATTTGGTTGCCACACAATGCTGGGATTAAATTGCTGCTGGGACCCTGACATTTTTTCTTTGGATTCGATAGGTCAACGAAGCCGGTTTCAGCTTTTTTTTTTCGTAACGCTCATGAGTTGAAAGTACCCCTGAGTGTTCCCGCCGTTTTGGGGTAAATATAAAATGTCAATAACCTGTGGCACATACCCGCATACCAGTAGCTCATACCCGTCCACGGGTATGTGCCACTGTCTGGTGGGTAATGTTTCACGACGTACGTGACGGAATTGCGACATTATTCATGTCATGACCAGTGAGTCGAATTCTTCAAACCATCCTACCCTCCTATACTAACTTTGGTTTACACCAAGTTTAGAGGAGATCACTAGAGTAACCAGACGTAGGTGGCTAGAAAGGCAGTTAAAGACGCTGATAGACCCCAAAAGTGCTTGCAGTACGCAAAGAATTGCTTCGCATTTGACACCTCTGGTCACATTTCGGGCCACGAAGAAAAAGCCTTAAAGGTTTGAATTTATTTCGACATAACAGAGGTTTTTACCTGTTTAGCACAAAAAGTTATGGCGAAGGTCACAATTACGGTGAGCAAAAGAAAAAAAAAACGTCAGGCCTGCGTGGAACGTGCCGCACCGTCACAGTGAAAGCATGAAGAGGTGCCTTTCAGAGTCGTTTTTTAACACTCTTTGGGTAGCTGATACAAGCACACTTGCTGGGTACCCACCACACCCTAAATAATCATAAATATTGTGTAGCAGGGGAGGCATTCTTGTTCGTGTTCACATTCTCTTGTGGCTCATACGCACTGTGGGCTATAGGTCAGGCATTCTCTACGCCATCCTTCGTAATTATTTGGAAAAGCGTGGTACCTACTACACACTTGCAATTAATTTAGTGCAATTTTTTATGTGTAGTTAACAACGATGAAAAATTATGCCTGAAACTTTTGTAATGAGTTGGAGCGTTCGACGGCCCACTAGTTACGCAATTCGCATTGTGTGACGCCTGATTGTGCTTTTGCTGTTCTAAAACACTCCATTACTAATATTTTACGCGATTCCTTTCCCGAAATCAAGCCTGCCTAAGGCCATTTCGCAACGGATTTCCAGTGACATGGCTTTGTGGTAGAATATTGGGTGACATGCAGGGAACCCGGGTTGGATTCCGAGTTGGTGTCTGGTTTTTTTTTCTTTACTAAGTTTTTTTTCTCTTATTCAGCGTGATAGTGGTTACGGACACCGGCGGTGGCAGCAGCGGTGACGCACAACTGCGGTGCATGCGAGCCTTGTTGTGATATAATAACAGCTTTCGTTGTAATAGTCATCCGTTGCCTAGAGTGAGAATAGCCGTTTACTGCCAATCATATAAAACTGGTCAAAGAAAATAATGAATTTTTTTTCCTGTTTGTATAGTGTCGGAAAATGTGCCCTTCCTTTCAATTCAATGCTAAAGTACGCTTCACCACGGTAAGGGTGCACGAGTGAAGAAGCCTGCCTCTTGCGGCTTCTTTGTTCAGTCATAGTATACGTATGCTTTTGAATGTCAGGGGTGGCGCAAAGATAGGGTGAGGAAAGCAGTGTCACCTATTTTTATGGTCACCGCTGTATTGCCGTGTAGTTGCACAATGCACAAGCTGGTCAGGAACAGCCAGCAAATAATGACACTGGCTCATTATGAAAAGGCGTCGAGCATAATGAGTCCAGCGCAAACATCGCGTGTAGAATCATCTTTCACACAATCGCTTATAACGCTGCTTGCTCCTCTTATCACGAGCAAGCCACACTTTTACCATAGTGTGTCCGGCGGGCTTGGTGAATCGAGGAAATGAAAAGTTAGCGCTATACCGATTCACGCATAGTGACAAAAGAGAGGAGTACCGAGGTTGGAGGCTAACCATAAAATGAATGGTATAACTGTCAGTTCAAGCGCACGAATAAACAGAAAAGGAGACTGACAGTTATACCATGCATATCCAACTAGCCTAACTTTCGATTCTGTTGCATAAAATGAAATCGAAAGTACACGAGTATGCGTCAAACCTGCATACGTATGAGCTGGTTAGAATATAAATGAAAGTGAGCCAGACGCAAAATACTTCTGGGAGACAACAAGCGCGAGGTTGTTGGCAAGGCCACTCTTCCGATCACATTTCTTGATTCCACAAACTTTTGATTCATAAGCATCTATCCGTAATATCTATGCGACTTAGTGTTATTCTGAGCGCGACATCTTGTTGAAAGACTGCCACCATAAATGATTTTATTTATGACGTAACAATCTATTTTGTGTATATACTGATCATACATGCATGGACGCTCGGCTTACATCCAGGGTCATCACAATGAAACTGGCAACGACAAAGCGTTGAACTATACTGCCATGCACCGTGGGAGTTAAGTTGCACCCCATTTACTAACTAGTTTTTCGTGGTTAGGTTCAGCATTATTCTGGCACAACTTCAAGTACCGAGAGCCCGACTAGAGAATCACTTTCAAAGGTGGTCATAATAAATTTATTATTTGTAAAGCTAGTTATTGCGCTGCGAATCATTTTCAGTAGATTATGTCGTACTAGGACTCAAAAGAATTGTTACCTAGCTGACCTCATGTTCTAATTTACTCTTTATCAATAATTGCGTATGGTTCTGTACTATTTTAAACCTCTAATAAAGTCTCATAAAGGTTGCAGCTAAATTCTCAGCGTGGTCCTTAAGTAGCGCTGATTCAGAGATAAAATACAGAAATCATTCACTTATAGAAGCTACGTGCCTTTTGCCACTCCATTTTACTACGACAACTCACTGAGCACCTGGTCAAATGAACCTTCTTAGCCTACCAACTGTTTCGAAAATAGGCCCCCGTATTATGCCTTGCATATATATCAAATCGCTTCGTGTGTGCCATATGAAAGTTCTAACATATATCCCAATCTGGTATTTTATCTCTCATTGCAATGAATGTTATATGAGTGACAAAATAATCGCAGAAGGTGCTTCTACCACCTAAAAAACGCATTTTCAGTTGTGATGGTTCGTGTTAATCTGTGTTCTGGAAGCGTGTTGGGTCAGGACACTCACGAGAGACATTATTCTTACGTTCTCGGAGATATATTTCGAGAACGTTAATTTTCATGTAAATAGTACCTTCTGTCACTGATTTTCTGGTACTACTTCATAGTGTCCTGCTCACAGTTACCATATCAATAAAATTAAGTTATCAAGGTTGCTTTCGCACGCTTTCTTAAACGAAGTTAACTGAATCAATTGGTTAAACAATTTACATCAAGCTGCGTACCTTTGGAAGTGCTGTAAACTGAAGCAAGATAGCTGTTTTCTCTGCCGAAGGTTCTGCCGTAGTGATGCACAGCGCTCTTGTTACCTGCATCATAACAGCAGAAATAAAAGCAAAACAAGTTTGAAACGAAAATTGCATTCCTAGAAATGGCACACGTAAAGCCCTCTAGTTACTTGTAATAGTAGTAGTTAATTGCAATTTTTTTAAATACCTCGCTAGCTTTTTAACTAAGAAATATTCGCAATCTGTGCAAATGACACTTGCTTCAAACAATTGCGTGCCAAATAAACATCAACAGCAGCGTGGTTGTCTGAAAGCTAATGTTGTGTCCGTACCTTAAACTTTACGCCACCAGCTTTTTTTTTCTTTTTTGAAGACTATCATTCTTAGCACGACTTTCAGTCGCGCGAAAAGCCTTGTTTTACCCTATTCGGTACACTCATCTAATAATTGCAGATGAATTCAAAAAAATTGGTGTTCCTAAGTGCTTTCTTCCATTAGCTGCGTGTATTGACTAATGGCATGTCCAGTGACATGTTCGATAAAAACTTTCTCTTGAAACTTTTTTTGGCATATGTGCCTTTTATTATATACGGGTTCTGATAACAAGCTTTGGTTGCACTCGTCGGACTTTGTATCTGTCACCTCTACAAGGGCATCTTTTTCCTAATTATTTTCTTCTGAGAAGCATTTCTACCTGTCTTGTTTAGTCAGTATAGTTATTTAATACATTAAAACAGTTCTCGTTCTAATTTACGTCTAAGCATCTCTACATCCCCGTGGTTATAAACAGCTACATGATGTTATGTGACCACCATGTCGAGGCAAAACTTATGAATACTGATTAGAAAAAACAATTACGAAGGTTGACCAGACGACCATAGGAAGTGTACCTTACCTAACCAAGTATTTGTGGAACTGTTCGAGAAACTGCGTGGTTTATTTAACCATTTTCTATTCCGTATTGCCTACCTCGCTAAAATATTCCTTTTTTTTAAACACACCCCCTTTTTGTTAGATGTCAACGCTTATTATTGCTATTCGCAACGGAAGGTAAGCAGTTACATAGGTGATGTGTCGATCCTGAGAATGAAATATGTTATCCGAGTGCTCCGCTGCTTGCATTACAGTATGTTATAGCCAAAAATTTAGCATAGGGCAGACATATTCCGTAAAGGTCAGTTTAATGTCACCACTGTTTGTCTTTTTTAGTAGGTCATGTATTTCAGCCAGCAAGTTGTACCTGATCGTGATTTTTTTGCTATAGCTAACGCTACATATTACACCCATAAATTCGTCTGTTCAAAAAAACGGCTATGTTTCGAGTATTAAGCCAGTTATAGCAAATAAACAACAACAACAACAACAACAACAACAACAATAATAATAATAATAATAATAATAATAATAATAATAATAATAATAATAATAATAATAATAATAATAATAATAATAATAATAATAATATACTGTCTCTTATTATAATGCGTGCAAAAAAATTAGATACGAGTGCCAGGTGTCACAGAGACAAGAAATGTTCCCCAAGGCGTCAATGTGTGAGCAGAGTAGCACGCAAGTACTCTTCTATGTTAGTTTGCATGACCTAACAGCTGAAAGAAACTCAGGCTAGAGAGACGCCGTAATGGAAGGCTCTGGTTAATTTCGACCACCTGCATGGAGTTCGTTAACGCGAACTGAAAACGTAATGTGTGCAAGGGTACCTAGCGTTTGACCCGTAACGAAATTTGGCCGCCGCAGGCCAGAATGGAAACAATACCGCGAAATCGAGCCGAGCACCGTAGCAATTAGGCTACCGTGACGGACGAACTCATTTAGTTAATTATTAAAGTTCGATTTATTGAAAATTTTACCTAATCGCACCTGCCCAGCGTAAACTCACCTCCAGAAGTCCACGCCGCACTGACCAGTCCCACGCTGACAAGGCACCGCGCGTGCCACCAGAGGCACCACCAAAGTCCCAGCGAGACCGTCCACGACGCCGGAGCAGTCACAATCATGTCTCCGAACATATCACTCTTTCCTTTCCTATGTTCGTTAAAGTCGTTTTACGTCACTTTGAGACACCAACGACGAGCGTTAATCCGCGCTGATTGGCTACGAGGCGGCAGTCAACAGGGGCGAGAACGAATCCGATGAAAGGCGCGCCAACGAGTCACAGCCGGCAATCACGTGGCGAGGCGCTTCTCACGAGAGCGGTGGTTAGGCAGGGCCGGGCCGCTACCCCGGCGGCTCGCACGGCGCGCCGATATCGCATACCCCTCGCGAAACTGCACAAGCCGGCTGCGAAGAGCAGGGAGGAACGGCACAGCTGAGAAGCGGTGGCAGAGGAGACGTGACGCGACCGCGTGTGTGCGCTTTGAACTCCGATGAAGCAGCCAGGCGCGTGCGCCACCGACCTTCCCACTAGCCCTTGTGTTGACAGCGGGTCCTCGTGGAGTCGAGATCGCGGGTTTTGGGCAAGGAAGAAGGGGAGAGCCCACGGCTCCACTGGGCATGCGCGCGCGCGCCGCGCCGCCGCTGTGGAAGAAGGAGAGTATAGAGTGGAGTGAGAGGTGCTGAGCTTCTTTGGAGCTCGCGGAACTGTCTTGCGGGACGATCGCCGGGCTACAACGCCTTTCGGCGCGCCCGCTGGAACGCCAAACTGCCGACGCCGGCGTGCAGGTGTCTTCAGTTGGGGTTCCTTCTGTAGGCCTAACACGAAAAAGAAAACTTATAAACAACTTTTAGCATGTGACAAAACTACGGTAGAATTATGAGGCACGTGTTGAATGACGGTTAGCGCTGCGCACTGCTTACGATATTTTGGAAGCAGGTTTGTTTTAAATGAAACTTAGCACGTATTTTAAATCATAAGCGTTAAACTATCACGAAACACGACGCAAAATATACTTACGCATGAAATGAAGCAACGTATAAGTATATGAATATGGCAGCAAAAGCTCTATTCTGGCATCTCAGAGACAGAGAGAGATACTCTTTATTGGAAAAACATATTTTCGCTGGTTTGTTGGTGCTATGACGTCAGATATTCTTTTCCTATTATTTATTGCTTGTCTAGTAGTAATAAACTTAGTCAGCGCTATGTATGTGTGCTTCATGTAGTTTTTTGTCCCGTATCGGTGCGCTGTTCCACATGCACTATGTATCAACTGGCCCGCCAGCTGTCAGCGTTTCAATCGCTAGAACACTTGGTTACTTTGCGACAGCTAATAGAATAGTGACCCATCGTTGTTTCGAAAGATTAGGCTTCGGACCTAATACGTTCTGTAGCGTAACGGATCGTGGACTATCATGCCCGTTCTTCGCTCAAACATTTGTCCTTTGTCGTGGTGCGTGGGGCATTCAATTAGTATGTGCTCCACTGCCACAGTTGAAGTTATCACAGTAGGGATTAGTGGTACGCCCTGAGGGGTACAAATAAGTGTTTGTCTACAGCGCTAGAATCATAGAGCGCACTGACGCGCAAGCGGGTTTGTCACGTGGTATTTTTTTTGAAGTTTGCAGGCATTTGTAATTAGCAGAAAAACACTAATACTTATCAGACATAAAGTTCAAAACTATCGAATTGGATGTTTTGCAAACTGATCTACAATTTTCTCATTGAAATTTTTATCCATCTTCACTCCTTCAAAAGTTAGTTAATTAAACGTATCTAATTAAACATTATCTGAGAACACAAAAAATAGTCTAACTCTAGGCAACGATGAGCAACATGCATTTGGTCGCGTCCTAATCGCGAGTGCCAGCATATTTTTAAACTCTACAGAGTTTTAAAATATGCCGGCACACGCAATTTTGAGCTATAGCTAAAGTTACCTGAGACACCCTGTATATATGTGCCTCTTAGAAATAATGAATCAGTGGAAAGTCTGCGCTAGTCCTCGTGTCTTTTGTTCGTTGTCAAAGCTTTTTGCACTGAGCAGTTAAATAGTGATTTGCTCGTGTGGTGCTCAGATCAGCTGCGTTACGTTTGCGTCCACTAAGACGAACGTTTGCCAAACGCACCCGCGATTTTCACACCATTGAGAATTCATGTAACTTATTAAGCGATGAGCGCATCTCTTACCGATGATAAGCACCTTTCTTTCGCTTTTTGAACTGCATGATGCAGAGCGATGCCCACAAAATATAGCAACGAAAGAAAAACATCAAGTGTGAAGAAGAAAAAGAAAGGGTGAAGTTTCATACAGAAAAGATCGCATAACGCCAAGAAAAAGAAAGAAAAGTAAAGGCAAGTAGCAACAGAAACAGTCGAAACGGGCAGATATCCGCCTGAATCCTTTGCAAGTCGGCGGGAGGTGATTTTACAAATGAGCTTATGAGGGTCCCCGTTTTTTTTTTTTTTTTTTGCTACGTCTGCCGCTGCGGAACCAGTCGGCCGGAGCCAGACTTGCCGCTATAACCACAAAAAAAAAAAAGCATTCGCTTGAAAGAGTGGGGCACACGAGCTCAGGTGCTCGCCGAGTAGTTCCGGAACGGTCTTCTATTTGACTGTATCCCTCTTTCATTTTAATCTCAACTGCGGTGATGTGCGGAGTAAGGCAAGTGCGTCGTTAGGGAATGAAAGACGCGGTTGGGCGGCGCTCACTTCGAGCTTAACCCACTGACAAGGTGAGACGGTGGCTGCGGCAAAAGGGCTTGTTTCGTCTGTATGGTGGGATTATGGGTGTATCATTTCAAATGCGATGGTGTATGAAATTTAAAATTTAAGGACCCATTCTGTTTTGAGTGAACGAGCTTTTCACGTAATTTGCAAAAGTGTAAACTTAAACAAAATCCTTTTTTTTTTTGCTCTCGCTTTACACGGTGGAACATGATAAAATACGAAAGGTTTAAATATATTAGATCGCGAGGGAGCTGGGTAGTTCACTACATGTGTTTAAAGTAACACAGTAAATCTTCCTCTGTTAAGCTAGAAAAGAAGAAGCTGTCTTAAACAGAAAGCAGGCAGAAACACGCACACAAATAAATATATTTTCTTCCTCTTGTTTACTCTGTCCAGGGACGAATGGTGAGAATGCACAGCAAACCAATCCCATCTTGTTTTTGCAAATCATCTTGCTTTCTGCAAATCTATTTTAGTGTTGTCATCTTTTTGAACGCATGGAATTAGTTTTTTTATTGATCTTTGGACATGCGACGCGAATTGAGGTGGGTGACGTTATGTTTACGGTGATTCTTCTAACTAACAAACAAGTACAACATGTAGATCGTGATAGTGAACAAGACAACGAGATAATACAGGTGACATTGAAAAAGAAAAACACGCCGACGACTTGATGCTGCCTACTGCGGATTCTGAGCGCCGCTTCATAGGCTGTGTTCCAATACTCACCGTAGACGGCTAAATAGACAGCTAAATGGACGGCGGCCATCTTAAGTCCCATTCGAATTCTCACGTAGCCGGCAAAATAGACAGCTCTGAGAAGACCGTATCGTAGACAAATGCGATGCAGGCTACTTTGCTGTCTAAACAAGATGGAGGCTCAGCGAATCACTCAGATATGCTCAGATAGATCAAATCTCGCCAGAATGGTCGTCTGCACACAAGCTGACGCTTCTCCAGACGTTCAATATGAGTAAAGTTTATTTGTTTTTGATTTCAACACGAAATAGGCCAAAAACTACAACTGTTGCGTTTGTTTATTTTAACTTTTTCTTCTCGACGCGAGGTGGCGCATTGTCACGTAAAAGCCGTTTAAATGTGTTACTTTTCTAGGACAGCATGGGCTCGATGCTGTCTTCTAAGCAGTCTTTGTAGATTGTCTACGTGCTGTGAGAGAATTGGAAGACAGCTATAGTGCGGCCACGCCAGCTGTGATTAATTTTTTGCTATCCGCAGTTGTAGCAATGTAACATTCGTTACGTATTGCCTCAGAAACTGCCAGCGCACAAATGCTACGCACACCACTCTGTGCATTTGAGGCGTCGCGAAGGCCGACAGTCCTGTAACGACAAGTGAAGAAATTGAACAATATTACCAATTCGATCACATCCTTTATCCACGCCCATGCAAAGGCCCAAGTAAAGCGGAGGAACGGCTTTTACTCCGACTCTTCACGAACAGTATGCTGTGCCCGGCAGCCCTCAAACATTTCGACCCCGCCTTTTCGGGCTGCTGCTCGCACTGTGGGGGAGAAGTCTTCGGACACCTACCACATGGTGTGGGCCAAGCCCCCGCAACCCTGCTGTATTCCATATCCCACACCATACCAAGTAGGAGTGGGAGGCAATCCAGCTTGGCTTATCTAGCCTTCAGGTCCAAACGGCCTTGGTTCGACGAGCTGAGGTAGCAACTGACGCCTACGGGGTTCCGTACTAAGGATCCCCGGTAGTTGTGGGTGCTGTCCTCTTATTTGCGGTCGCTGCATACCTCCTTTATTTTTTTAAATAAATTTTTACTACTACCAGCAGCAGCCGCAGTGCACGTGCCAGCCCAGAATGCGCACAAACTCCGATCGAGGGGCGGCCAGCGCGCGTGACGGGGAGAGAAAGCGAGACTAAAGAGCCAGTGGCTCGTGATATCGAAACTCCGCACCTGCTCTCTTTCGTCCTCGTTCGCACTATCAATGTCACGGGCACCGACGCCAATGGTGGCACCGCTCAACGCAGGAGTTGCACTCTAAAAGCTATGTACATGAGCGCTTATTTGCTGTACTATACAAAACGGTGCCCGTTAAAGTTGAAGCAGGCTGAATCAAGACTACCAATTAGGTCGGTTGGATGTGCTAGCTAGTAGTGAATAAAACATAGTACTAACGCCATGAAGGACAGAAAGTGACGACACCAGCGCGTCACAGATACATTGCCTTATTATTATTTTTTTACACAGAAATGCAGTTGTATATGAGTAATCGCTACCACCACTGTTTCTTTCGCTATAGATATGCGACTCTTTGAATGAACACGTCACTGAAAATGCCACAAGTTTTTTTAGCTGTGCAAAAAAGCGTCCTTTAAATTTGAGAACAGAAGAATACACATGATATCATTAAATTCTATTATTCCATTCTGTTGCTCTGCGCGTAAAATTGTCAAGCCGAATAAGAAGATACGTTGAATGCATATCGAAAGTATTTACGCAACGCAGTTCAAAGATATGAACGTATAAACCAAGTACGAATTGCAACCGCAGGTGTCCTTCCTTTATTTTCACTGTGGTACATGTCCTTTGAGGGAGCGTCATGTATTCAGTCTTGATAGCATACACACAAACATGACCACATGTTGAGCAAGCAGAACCTCAGCCACACAGTTTAGTATCAAATTTCGCCGATTTGTTGAAAAATAATTTGTGATTTCTCAACAGTATTTATCTCGTCCCTAATAGCTTCTCCACATCTTATGTCTGTAACATTTTCCAGTGCATTGCAAACGATGCCATGTGTTTTGCAGGCACCGCAACAATAATCTTGCCAACGCACGCCTGACCACTCATTTTGCGAGCATGCGCGGTGTCATATATTATCGTCTTAATATCACTCTTGCCATGTTGTGACGAGATAGCTTCTTCAGAGTTTTATTCTGATACCCGTTTCATCGCGGTAGATGCGTGCAGTACCTTGCTTAAAGGCACCTAAACCACCCGAGTTTAAAAACAAGAGGGCCACTTATTTCCCGGCTTGACAATCCTTACTGCAGGCGGTATCTTTTATACCGTCTACTCATTTATTCATAAACCACGTGGTCAATGTAAGTAGTACGCACTGAACCTACCAAGACTCCACGCGTTTTGGCTACACGTCGTTTTCGTCGCTTGCGTAGCTGGAACCATACAGAACTACGTGAAATCGGTTGATCACGCACTTAAGCGTTGAAAGACAGGGCAGAACGGGTGTGTGGCTCAATGGAAAAGCAGGGCAGGACACAATTCACAACTAATATTCCTCGTATATGGAACAACTGATAATTAATTTCCTCGAAGCTTCACGTAAACAGAATGCTGGCGTAGCCAATTGTGCCTAGAAGACTGGAGACGCCAGGACACAATGAGTTCCTTTGCGTGTTTGTGTGTACAAAGGTTGTTCAAGGGCTCCAGGCAACAGGAAGTTCGAATTTTAGGTGGCTTACAGCTGAAACAACAGTTCTTAGCATTATTGCTAGTTCTGCACTCGGAGGTCTCCCGACAGCTGTGGCGTCTTTCTTTTTTTTTTTTCGATGCATTCTAAGTTGACCGGACAGCTTTAAAACCGGAAAGAAAGAGTAAATGCTGGGAAAGTTACGAACGGCGGCTTAAAACAGCGCAAGAAGAGTCGACTTTTTTTTTTAGCCCTTATGGGACACCACAATTGGCAGTTAAGGCGGCCGTGAGGCTCGTAAAAAAAGTCACTTTAGGAGTGGCTTGCCTTCTTACACAGCGCTCAAGGGACTCGTCTTAGCGCCATGTTTCAGAGCCCGCAGGGAGCCAGCCATTTTGCAAAGGCCACGATTCTTTTATCAATTTTTATACAGACAAAAAAAGACGGCTTAAATGCTCAGTGCAGTCTAAAAACTGTGTTACAGAATACCTAGATTCAAACGCACCGTTTTTTGACAGCCTGTGTTTATTAGGAAGGTGGAAAGTCATAGATCTCATAGTAATTTCTCTGTGTTTGAGGTTTTGTGCGTGTCGGCCTGCTCACTATTGCTCCTTGGAGTCTGCATTCGAGTTACCCTTAACTAAAGCTAGCAATAAAGTAGATAGTTTTACCATGAGCCTGTTTACACTTATGTTCCCCTGGGAATACGTTTATTCACTAGTTACATCGGATGCCTTCCACCTGACGTGCTTCACCGTTAATACCATTGCCTTGAAATTGAGGACTGTGTGTTTCGAGATACCACTGTACGCCGTAAATTAAAAATGAAGTGCACGAAAAGGTAAAAACGCCCATTTTACGGTTATTATTGTTGGTTACTCTCTACTTTTTGAAAAAAAAAGGCACTGCTGTGCAAATGTGTGCCTTTTCCGCCTATACAACTGGCTTTTTTTTCATCCTCTATAATAATGCCCACTTGGGCGATGTATAGGTTGTTCTAATTAATAAAGCCATGGATAATAATGAGTGCAATAAGGAATAATAATAAAGTATTATTATTATTATTATTATTATTATTATTATTATTATTATTATTATTATTATTATTATTATTATTATTATTATTATTATTATTATTATTATTATTATTATTATTATTATTATTATTATTTAACAGTATAAACACAATAACGATAATAACTTTATCTCTAACTGCCTTTCAGTAGCCATATATACTTCAGTGCCAGGAAAACGGAAACAACTGTTCACTATCATCACCTTTTTCTTCGTCAAAAACAAAAATAAATTAAATTGGCGATTTTCCGCTTCTTATACATGAATCCCGACTTTATTTTATGTCTACTTGCGAAAAAAAACCAACTTGGTTCTCCATTGCAGCAAGCAGTGCGCTTTAGGTCACTACGTACCTAAGCCTGAGAAGACGCGAGTACTGAGAAGCTGTAGAAGGAAACAGGAGTGGGAAATATTTTAGGCTAATGTCATGAAAAAGATAGGTAGCAGATGCATGCACCTGTTTTCTTGTGAAGTACAGACTATCTCAAAAGTTAGAGCATGAAGAGGATTTATTTGGTTTTATCTTGTTTGACAATGTTGTATGACGCGGTTACTCGGCTTTATATGTGCCATGAATGCAAAATAAAGCACCTCTTTTTTGTCAACTACTTCTTACAATTTTGCACGCGGCGCTACACCCAAAATCTACAATGAAATCTCAAACAGCCTGCATAGACACCCTTGTTCAGAGTGGAGGGAAAGTGCCCGTATGACACTAGAGCGCTTTCGTCATCCTTGAGAAACTTGCCTACGGGACACAAGCTCCGCAAAGGCGATATGTGCGTCCCTGTTTCAACACGAAGTTTTTATTCTCGTCAAGTTCACGCGCAAGAGTGGAAGTCCCGTTTAGCAAGTGCAGTCGCTTTTCACTGCATTCCACAGGGTCACCAATTTCGGGGATCCACGAGATGAATGAACGTTCACGGCAGTGTTTGCGAACTTGACGTGGGTGGTGCTGGATATTCTAAGACGTCAACGTGCTCAAAGCTTCACCCTAAATCCCGCACGCGTAACCCACTTTTGTTCTGCCGTCCGAATATGACATCGAAAAGAATACAAATTCAATAAACGGAGGTGTCAAGTGGAATTCACGCGCGTTGTAGATTCTAATGCGCTGACATGCCCAAACCTGTTGGATACCGTTCAACAAAACTATAGACACCCCCTTTCGACTGGGTATCTTTGCGTCTCTCTTTCTGCACGCTATGGAATCTCGACTCAGCTGCGTTTACAGTCGTACAATGGTCGTGTCACCTGAACCGCAACCGAGAGCACGTGATGTGCACGAATGAGAGAAGGAATAAGTTCGAAAAGAAACAAAGGCGACGACAGTCAAATCCAGGCAAAAATGAAGACGACGACGGTGGCGACCTAAGTGAATTGTTTACGAGCGCTGTCTTTTCTGTACCCTTCAGCGAGAACACCAGTCAAGAGATGCCATTCCCAAGAACGTACGGAAAGGGGGTAGTAGAAAACACAAAACACACAGTGACACTCACACGATATAAGGTTGAAGGGTGAGGGAAATAGGTCTAACCTCTCGGTTGTTTTTGTGATCCGTCGGGCGCTGCTCTTCAAGTTGCGACTGGTTCCGCCGACGCGGGCTTTCACTTTACGA
The DNA here is from genome assembly GCF_043290135.1 of Rhipicephalus microplus. Lineage (NCBI taxonomy): Eukaryota > Metazoa > Arthropoda > Arachnida > Ixodida > Ixodidae > Rhipicephalus > Rhipicephalus microplus. The sequence continues at coordinate 288,552,690 of NC_134700.1, forward strand.
CGCGCGAAAGAGCGAAAGGAGGTGGGGAAAGGAAAGGAGGAAGGGGTGTTTGCGTGCGTGGGGAAGCGCGTTTTACGGTTCGTTAGCGTCCAGGCCTTTCGGCGGCAGAGGCGATGCAGTGAAGAGGCTGCTCGCCCATCCACACATAGCGCCGGGGTGCGAACGGCGCTTCGGCTCGCTTCCGCCTGCGACCCCTGGCCATAAGCACCTTGTAAATCAGAAACACGGGCCGACCATACGTCTATTTTGCTTTAACACGTTGTTGGCTCACTTTCGCGCGCATTTGTTTTTTGTTTCTTCAAGGCAAGCTCGGTGTTCGGTTCCTGGATCGCCGCATCAACGTCGGCCTGCTCGATGCGTAGAATGTAGGGCATGCTAACGGCGCTTCATATTCCCAATATCGACCACGTGAAAGAGATAAGGTCCGCCAGCGCGCATGTGAAGGCGGTGTGGTCGTTTGAAACTAAATATGAGCTAATGTGGTAAAAACAACCGTGACAGCGTTTGTGCGGAAACAGTACAAACTGAAGCGCAAATAAACTGATAATCTGTTAGGATATAATAATTCCCAGCCCTATTTAAACATAATGTACAAGAAAATGCCAAGGCTTGCATACAGCAGGCGTCCGTTAACTGGAGTGTCTATATTAGCGTGCGCTGATTCGATAGGGCTCGACAGCATGTAATTACGTTTTGGGATCTATCAGATCTGCAGTTCTATACCTATGCAATGCGCGCTAAAGTTAGACACTCCACGTTGTGGACTAACACGAAATATGAGCCCTCGTTTCCCGAACGAAGCAGAGTTTGTACAGCTGAAGTGAAACGCAGGGCAAAGTAACCCCGAGATTGGCGTCACAGTAAACAGGTTGAGATACCGTTCCGGCATTTTATGTCCCATTTGTATGGCCTTCACCTTCAACTACAAAAAATGTGCATGACATGACTTGACTAGTACATCACTGAGGTCTTGAATAGTATATTTGGAGTTGGGCTCTCCTGAATGTAGGCATGATGAGCACAAACTGTTTGATGTCAAACTGCGATGTAGAAATATTACGATGTACCTTCAAAAGGCTTTGATGCAGCACGCGAGTTTCATGTAGCCCCTGAGAGATAAATTATGCTACGACACGCGTGAAGTAACATTGATTTTCGTGTGTGTTTATAACCTCTCTCATTCTTTTTTTCCTCACTTTTTTGTCTATTCTTACCATTTTCCTAGTGCAAGGTAGCAAACCGAATAATTATTCTTCAGTTAACATCCCTGCCTTTCCGATTACATTTCCCTCTCTCTTTCTCTTAAATTCAGGTACGAGGGCACGTTCTAAGCTTTGACCTGTCTGCGCCATCGAAGAGCTGACACTGGCTTTTGATCCTTTTTTTCTCTTAAAGAAGTTCGTGGAGGGCTAACCAGTGCTGACTAGACGCTGTATATCGTAAATATTCGACGCAAGCTGTCAAAGGCGACACCAGCGGTATGTTTAACGTTATAAGCTGTCTACATGTTACCTGTACAGCTGTGACCTAAACTAGTAGCGACGAGTTTTAGATATTAACGCTGTGCTTTGAACGCGCTTCACAAGACCGTGGAGTTCTTTCGTAACACGACAGAATGATTTCATTCAAAAGTCAGCCGGCAACAACGCTTTGCACAATTAACACAATAATAGTAAAAGTAAATAGAGCAAAAAAATGAAATCGCTTCGGTCCACTGCATTTGAAATACCGACAGACAACCGGAGTTCTTCACCTTCTCTTTCTCTCTCGCTTTCTCTTTCTGGTGCGGGTAGGATAAACGGGTAGGATAAACGAAAGGCACAAAAACATCTAAGGGCGCTCCGTGATGGAGCGCTGACTGCAGTATGCAGTGTTGGTGACCATCAACCACCGGTTGAGGTGTTCAGGCTGGACTTGCACCAATCCCGCCAAAGCATCTGTCGTCTGATCAGCCCGGATCATGGCCCAATCAAAGCTGGTGACTGGGGTATGATCTACTATGACCAAACATGAACACTTCCTAAGTTGTATTTTGTCGGCGGTGAAGCACAGCTGATAGAGTATGTAGTAAAAACTTGAGCACTCTGATCATTTAAAAATTAAACGCATACTGCGTCTACTCGGGGCAAGAAATGATTGCGACAACCTATGGAGTACACACCTTTCCGATCAACGCGACTTAAACGCAGAGCTCAATTATAGTGCAATATCATGCGCCTTCTTACTAGGTGTCTTCGAGGGATGCTTCCTCATTCGCGACTCTGATTACGTGGGATAATAAACCACAGATTTGGAAGGTTGTCTCTACGTCGCGCACTCTATAATTGTCTACATTTTCTTTTCCTATGCAACGCAAGCATCCGGTATGCACACGTTCAAACTGCGAAGTATCTGGCAGGCCGCGCCAACAGAAGAAAAACGTCTCTCACGCCCCCATTCTGAGTTAACGCACAGTGGCGCTAAGTAAATGGGAAAATCAATCGGCCACCAATGCGTTAACGTCGGCACGGGAGACCGCGTTCGGCATTAGCTCCGAGACACGGGGGAACCATTATTCCGGCGCGACAAAGTAACCCCGCCAGCAACGGAACGAAAGAGCTGGAGGACCCGGGGAATTTTATTTCGTCGTTCGACAGTAACCGTTTCCCTGATTCGAAAACAAGTTATGCGCCGAGTCGGTAAAGTCCCCCCGCGTGGAACTATCACTGCCTACCGACGCAGGGGGGACTAAAGTAGCGATCACGCGCAGCCAACGGCCCTGCCGAGGATTCCTCGCATTTCGAGACAACACCTGAACGAGTTTACTGGAAACGGGTGTGAAAGGGGAAAGTGGGCGAGTTGCGTAGGAAACACATGGAGGCACACAAATGAAAAGCATGGCCGTGGTATTCCGGAGAGTGTACTGCGCGTAGGCCATGCAACATGGATGCACTTCTTGAGGAGAAGAGGAAGAAAACAGGATGGGAGGAGGAGCCGAGAAAGAAAGAGACGGTCCATTTGTGATTCCGCGCTAATCACCGGCACAGCGGGGGTACACGCACCTTTAGCAATCGAAGGTGCACATCTCTCCTGGCCCAGACACTAGGACAGCCGGGGACCGCTACCATCAACACACGCACAAACAGACACAGGCGTACACCTTTGCTTGTACCGCGCTCGAGCCAAGAAAATATTTCTTCCATTATTTTTTTTTTTCGTAAATGGAGCTACGGTGTCGGATATCGGCTGCTCCCCGGAGGGACCTGGGAACTGCTACTGCAAGGAGGGCTCCTGGTCCGGGCTAAGCAGTCCTCGATGCTCTCTTGCTTCCGTAACTCTGGCTCTCTGTTATTTTTTCGGAACTTTTGTTCTCTCCAACACAAGCACATCTCGTCTTTGTTCTTCGTTCTACTCCCTCTCCTACCAGAAGAACACCCACCGGCGGAAGCTTGAGTGCCGAGCGACTCACTGCTGCGAGTTTGCTAACGATGGCGTTGGGAATATACGGAGGTGTCCCACTCCGAGATAAACGGGGTGAGTGCGACATGCCGACCATGAAAAGGAGAAGGAGCACGATACGACAGAGGGTGCCCAATTGGCTGCGTGAGCTGCGTCAGCTGCGTCAGTGACAAAAAAAATAAAGAAGGTTTTGAGGAAGGAGAGCTGTAGACTACAGGAATTCTGTTGCCGTTGTCCCAACTTCAAATACGCAACCGGAGCGTCCGAACTTCTGCTTCGTAATGTGCCGCTACAAGCCGATGCAAACTATGAAGTTGTTCAGTTGGGCTCTGTTTTGTAGGACGCCCACATTAACTGAAGAATGCGAAAGGTCAAAACGTCATGAAACTGGTCAGTGCAAATCCCAACTACTTCATGTTATCACCAATCATTGTAATGTATACGTGCCATCAGCTAAATGCCTGTATACAATAATAAACAAGCTTAGGTAAAACATTTATCTTGATTATTAGAACGATACGCAAATCACCACCAGCAGGGATTGTAGGTATATATATATATATATATATATATATATATATATATATATATATATATATATATATATATATATATATATATATATATATATATTGTTGTGGGTCGGAACTCTGACGACCTGTTGTTGCGGATCGGGGGCTGCCCGGTCTCTTGTGGTAGCGTGGTGTAGCTTCGGGTTGAGGAAACAACCGCTTACAAGATGGGGATACGAAAACAAAACAGGGTTTATGGCACTATTTACAAATATTTACAGCATAGAAAGGTTGAGAGTTTTCACAAACCACGAGCGTGGTAGTTGAACCGTTACACAGTTCAGAGCCACCACGCTCGTGGTTTGGGAAAACTCTCAACCTTTCTATGCTGTAAATATTTGTAAATAGTGCCATAAACCCTGTTTTGCTTTCTTATCCTCCAGCGACCTTCCTTCGACCCACAACAATCTTGTAAGCGGTCGTTTCCTCAACCCGAAGCTACACCACGCTACCACAAGAGACCGGGCAGCCCCCGATCCGCAACAACGGGTCGTCAGAGTTCCGACCCACAACAACTGGTGGCAGCGGTGGGATACGACTCAGCACCCCGAGCCGTAACAATATATATATATATATATATATATATATATATATATATATATATATATATATATAATCCCTTTGCCTTGCCCTCTTGTTCCTTTTTCTTTTTTGATATTCTCAAGCTTTTATTCATTTATGGAAGCTTTAAAAGACGGCAGAGCTGCAAAGGGTAACTTACACTCGTGTTACATGGGCACGTTTGATATCGCGATCAGGCCCGATTTGGATAGAATCTCTCCATCACTATTGGTTAGTTCATAGAGGCTCTATAAGGGTAGCCAAGTACTGCAAATGAATCGGATTCCGATCGGGTTCAGATTTATTCGCAGCGCTTGTACCAGTGCCATCAGACTAATGCCAGTGTCACATGATGCGGGATACGCAGCGCATCACGTGACAACGGTATTAGTCTCTCTTGTTCGAGAAGTACGATTGAATGGTTTATGGTGTCTAACAAACTAAAGTGACTCAAGCTGTTAGAGATGCACTAGTGGAGAACTCTGGATAATTTTGAGCCTTTGGGGTTCCTTCAAGGGCGATGACATCGCCTTCATTTAAACGCTTTCGCCGTGGCCGGAGTTAGACTTGTATTCTATTTTAACTAACCAATAATTGCGCATCTATCTTACCCAAGTATGCCGTAAAGAGATTAACTTCGGCATTCCTCGAAGAAAAAAACTCATATATTTTATAAATATTGGTCAGGCACCAGAAACATTGATGAATGCTAGTCTGAATGGCATCCAAGAAGTAAATTGAATGCCTTCACGCTGCTGTCCTTCTTTCCTCATTCACGTCTTTCCGTTTATTTCAACAGGCGTGGTGGCCATCACTTTTCCTCATTTCCACGAACTGCGGGGGAAAAAAAATCATTTTCCGGCGTGCTTTTCAACGCGGCTCTTCGTTCTTCGCGTAGGCGTTGTCTTTTTTTTTTTCTTCGCGTTTTAGATTTTCACACCGTCCACCCGCGTGTATTAGTATCCCACATCAGTATCGTGGTTGATTCAGTCGGAATGGAAAAGACACCTAAAAAAATTAAAGCGACTAGGACACGGAAGAGCGGACAAGTTGGACAGGGATCCGTCGCGGGGTCGACATTCCCTCGAGGACGATTGGAACTGGAACCGGTGGGGGAAGTTATTAGTTCCGGGAACGCCGCACCGCCCAGCACAATGCGTCCCATGGACCACGCCGGTGTCGGCAATCAATCGCGAACGCGGGATGCGTGGTGCTGCCTGCTGCCTGTTGCTGCCGCCGGCACAGTATATTACATGACGATCATCTGAACGCTGTATGGCGACACTGCAAACATTCGCAAACGGCGCCGAACTCACTGAACGAACCACTACAGCCATGCCTGAGATGTTTTGGACCATCATAAAGGCATTAATATACTCTTGAAATTATAAGCTACTTTTTTGTATGGAACGCTTATTTCACCGCACTTCGCTCTATTTTCTTTTATCCTATCTTCTTTTTTAAATTTTTTTATTCATTGCCGGGACAGTGCTACGTGCCACATCGTGACGTGAGAAACGCACTTTAGCACATCACCTTAGTCTGGATGGTATTGAAGATGAATCGCATTCCTGTGAGAATTGAGAATTCCTGGAAGGCGGATCATAATATATATATATATATATATATATATATATATATATATATATATATATATATATATATATATATATTACACACGAGGTGCCACGTGGGCTTACACGTAAGCACTAATGTAAACATCACATGCTTTTCAGCACAAGCGTTAGCGAATGTTCTCGGCCTTTTCGAAATTGTGAAAGAGGTAGTACGAAGTGCAAATATTTACTTTCGTTGCGGGCAGCATGCGGGACATACGCCTCGGTGGTGCAGGTGGCAATGAAGGCGTTACTGAATTAATTACTCCGGATAAGTATGCGCGATCGCGTGTACATTATATGTGCTCCCTCAAGTGTGTGCGTGATTTTCCGTCTTCCTTCCTCTCTTTATATTTCACTTTTCGCCTATTTATCTCTTCCCCCAGTGCAGGGTAGCAAACCGCCAGTGTCTTTCCTCAACCTCTTCTCATTTTCTTGCTTCTCGATATGTATATACTCCTGCTACGACATAAGTCTTCGCCTCAATATCAGGCTCAAAAGACAACGCGTAAGTGATGACACTTGCGCAGTTTTTGTTAAATAATTACGGCTCAGTCGGACATATGGTTCCACGAAAAGCTTTACAAGTTATTTCTTTGTGTTCAACGTTCCAAAAACACCTTATGATTATGAGAGACGCAGTAGTGGATGGCTCTTGAAATTCCGACCACCTGGGGTTCTTTAACGTGCACCCAAATCTGAGCACACGGGCCTACAACACTTCCGCCTCCATCGGAAATGCAGCCGCCACAGCCGGGATTCGAACCCGCGACCTGCGGGTCAGCAGCCGAGTACCCTAGCCACTGGACCACTGCGGCGAGTAAAGCGTTACGAAATGCAGTGGCGATTGATAAAGGGTAATCTATCTCGACTCACTACACTGCGTGCACACGCAGGGAATATCTGTTAAAAGTACACCGTCAGCTTCAGTGAAGGTCTATAAGTAGTAACACCACGCTAATTACTAGATGATGAAAACTCGCAGATTTTCCCCAGACGTATACACTTTGAATTGATTTTCACAGTGACGTTACTTTCACGACATAAATTTCCAGAGCGTGCTACGAGATACATGAGCATTTCATTTAGTGTAGCAAGCCTAAACGTTCACAATTACAAGCATTAGTGGAACAGTAGCGCAATGCTATCTTTCAGCATTGATGACACGAACATCGATATGACCATCGGCACTCGATTTCGTGTCATACAGATATACTTTACAAGCCTACCGGCTGCAGTTCGTCAATCGCAATACCTACTTTAATGTAGGAGTTAGTCAGCGTAAGGAAGGAAGCAAAACAGAAGACATAGGAAATGCAGGGATGTTAACCACTATAGACAAATTCCACCGGACTTACGTCACGAAAATGCGTTGGCGCTATCATGGTAGGCAATAGAGGTTCTGACCGCAGTTTCTGCTGGATTTTCAATAGTGCATGTGGTGTTCTCAGTCAAGCAACGAAAAAAAAGAACGTTATGCCGACGAGCTGCGTCGTGGTTAGATATGAGTCACGTCTCACAACATAGTTTTGTTTGTTGGCGCACATCACAGCCCTCAGTGTTTATGGCTTTCACAACGCTTATGGCGTTTCACAACGTCGTTTTGTTGGCGCACATCGCAGCCCTCAGCACTTATAGCGGTGTTACGTGCGCACATCGCAATAATTTTAACCATAATGTCGACATCGGCCTATACCTGTGTTTACAAACATGGAATGGGTCTAGGAGGCGACCTAGGGTATGGGTGAGATTGAAAGAAGAGAGGGAGAAAGAGAGGGGGCAGTGCAGACACAATGTCGCTTTCCGATAGTCTTCAGCGATATACGGCATCACCTCCATCAGTCGGCAGCCGCTCATGCAATTCTGTTGTCCGTTTAAGTTTCAATAATTCATTGCTTTTTTGCTTGTCTTTTCAGGGTGACATTCGAAGATATGTGCCAGAGGTTCGTGGTCAAGGCGACCGAGAGCTATTGCGAGTGATAGTCTCTGCACAGCTATAGCGATGACAGTCGCAGAAGATGCGCTGCGATGTATGCTCTTTAGCAGAGACGTCACATAGATTTAATTACCCGCCAACGAGCGTGATTTCAACACTTATGCCACGGCGTTCGAAAATCCGCACAACGCCGTGTCTTATAACCATGTCTCATTTTATAACGTCTCCTAAAACTGATATTTTTCTTATCTATATTTTTACTTTTGGTTTGTTGTCCCCATTTTATTGTCCACAGTTTTACCCGATGGCCACAGAGTGACAACGCTATGCAGAATGCAAGCAAAGCAAGTGAGAAACCACCCGTCATCGGCGTCTCCACAAAACTGCGGAAGCTGCAAGTGGCCACACATACGTGGCGCTATCCTGCCCCGGTTAGCGTGAACGCCCGCACATGTCCAGCGACAACTGAAGCGTATGCACCCGAGGGTATTTCTGGCTGCCACGCGCTCTCCTGTTGAGCCTACATACATGACTACACACGTAGGTGTGCCGGTTGTGTTAAGCACATCCCGCGCAGTGCGTCAGGCCTGCAATGACCAACAAGCAAGAAGCAAATAATGAAAACCTCCGTAAAGAACAGCTGCTGCACCGGCCATTGTGTCAACGTCGGGGAAGCACTCGCGCCTCGTCGCACCGCGCAGTTTGGGAAGTTTATTTTCATTTCTGGGCTCTTGATTTTTCACGTCCTCATAAGCGAGCATAGACATTTTTTCGACGTCGAGGGCATTGCGTTGGGATGTCGCACGTGTTTCATTCCTCGGGGCCTTCTGCCCCGTAAGCGTTCTTTCTTCTTTTCATATACATACGTATGAACACAGCAGTCAGCCAATTAGTTAATTGGCTGACTGGCGCAACGCTCAGCCCGTAAGCTAGTGAGTCGTGACGCAGTTTTCCCATCGTGTTTTGCTCGCTCCGGACGCTAAAAAGATGCCACGAACGGAAGATTACTCCAGCTGCGCCGACCGACATGTCAGGCGCAATTGTGCGCCCTGCCTGCTGTTGCCGTGCCATACACCTGGACGCACTCTGCAAGAGGAAAAATATTTTTTTTACTATGACCACAACGCAGAAGAAAGCTCCCCTCTGCCCTTCTTCTTTCTGTCGTTCCTTCCTGTACGTGTCGCTTAATCACTGTGCTCGCAGTAAATGAATCCAACCGACAAGCCCAGAAGACTGTACTCATAGATGAATACGTGGGCGCGTGCATTCTGCCGTTTGAAAGAATAAATATAGTTTAGGACACATCGACCAATGTCTTATTTAGAAACGTGTGCGTGTCACTTGTGCATACAGTGCACGGCAAGCTTTCTTTCTTTCTTTCTTTCTTTCTTTCTTTCTTTCTTTCTTTCTTTTAATCTTTCCTTCTTTCTTATTTACTTCTTTTTTCTCTTTATTCTTTCTTCTTTCTTTTCTTTCTTTTTGTGTCAACAAGTTGCTTCTATGTATTTTCTATTTTTCGTAAGCGAAGAGCCACCTTTTGCACGAAAAGCCATCGAAAACTTCCCGTTTAGCGCCTCAAGGGTTTGGTGATCACTGGCGCTGTAATTAATAGCCATCGCAGCTGACGTCATAGCAAGGACGACAATGATAAGAGACAAACGTTTACGAAGCACGCAACTGTAGGGATTGATCTTGTGAAAATAGTAGGTAAATCAGGACACTGGTCTGATGCCAGCAGCCGATTGTACTAATTATAGGTATATCCCACACGCATTGTGTAGGCATGATTGAAGTGACGAGTTGGGCCTGTTGGTATACATAATTCTACAGTACTATAGTGCAGAAAACACACAACAGACGCTGAAGGAGCAGAATGCGTTTAATATCTCAGGTACAGTTATGTACTTGAAAAATTGAATTGCTGCACAAACTTGAAGAAAAAACAAGAGAGACAGGAAAGAGTGCAGTATTGCTTCAACAGTTATGTAAGCGGACCATCCTTCCAACTTATTGATAAAGAGATGGCGCAACTGTTCAGTGGACGATGTCTGTGTCTGACACTAAAGTAAAAAAAAATTGGCAGATCCAATGTACCTCGGGAATAGACGTTATGCGATGCATGTGGAGGGAACGGGACCGTGTTGTAAGTTTTTATTGAGTGACACGTCATGAAAAGACGCAGAATATATGTATAAATATTGGACGCATAACATAAGCTGAAGAGTTGCAGATGTTTATAAAACCAGTTGTTTGCATTTGCGCAACGATGCCAACAGGAAGAATTTACTTGATAACAAAATGTGTGCGACACTATTTTACAGGATGTTCAAGTTATACCCTACTCATGATATAAGTCAACGTCATGTAGAGTAGTGTTTCATGCAGCACTTGTTATGCTGTGAATATACCCGCTTTACAGGCAGAATATACTTGATAATAAAATGAGTGCGACACTATTTTACAGGATGCTCAGTTATACCCTACTCACGATTAAAGTCAAAATCGCGTAAACTGGTGTGTTTGCAGCACTTGTTACGTTGTCGAAATGCACTCTTTGCAGGAAGAATATGCTTTATAATAAAGTGAGTGCGACAATACAGGATGTTCAGCTAACCCTACTCACGATACAAGTCAACATCGTGTAAAGTAGTGTTTTTTGCAGCACTTATTATGCTGTGGAGATGCACGCTTTACAAAAAGAATATACTTTATAATAAAATGAGTGCTACACTGTTTTACAAAATGTTCAGCTACACCCTACTCACTACAAAAGTCAACATTGTGTAAAGTAGTGTTCTTGGCAGCACTTGGTTTGCTGTGGAGATGCACGCTTTACAGAAAAAATACACTTGATAATAAACTGAGTGCGACAGTATTTTACAGAATGTTCAGTTACACCCTACTCACGATATGTCAACATCGTGTAAAGTAGTGTTCTTTGCGGTATTTGTTATGATGTGGAGATGCACGCTTTAGAGAAAGAATATACTTCACAATAAAATGAGTGCGACACTATTTACTGAATGTTCAGCTATACCCTACTCTCTATATAAGTCAGCAATGTGTAAAGTAGTATTCTTTGCAGCACTAGTTGTGCTGTGGAGATGCACGCTTTACAGGAAGAATACACTTGATAATAAAATGAGTGCGACACTAATTTACAGGATGTTCAGTTATACCCTACTCACGATATAGGTCAACATTGTGTAAAGTTGTGTTCTTTGCAGCACTTATCATGCTGTGGAGATGCACGCTTTACAAAACAAAATGGCAGCATATCCATGAGGTAAATGATGGAAAGTGGGGCGAAGCATCCGTCCGTCCAGTCGTTCTTGCTTCCGTCCATCCATGCGTCCGTCTGTGTGACCATCCGTGCGTTCATCTGCCCGTCAGTCCGTGTGCCTGTCCGTGCGTCCACACGTCCATCCGTGCGGCCGTCCCTGCGTTCGTTCATGTGTCCACCTCTGCGTCCGTCGATGCCTCTGTCTGTGTGCCTGTTCGTCCATCTAGTCACACTCCAAGTACCACCATCTCGCATCTTTTCATCATATTTTCTGCATACAGAAGCACCGCCATCCAGGGGACATTCCAAGGACAAAACGAGAGGTGGCACACGCACACTTTCTTACAGCTAGCGCTTCTTGTCTACTTCCCACCTTTAACTACCTCGAGTTCATGGTATGTACTAGTTCACTTTATTCATGGCACTGCGGCCCAACGCTCGCTAAACTTTTCCAAAAACCAAGGTGGCTACGCCCAGCGAGTATAACCTAGCAACCCTTTCTTGTCAGATAGGGCTCAATGTACATGCCAATGGCTGCTAATTGGGAATGAGAGACAGGAGAATTCGGTTTTAATGAAAGCACACGCTGCGATTTTTTTTTATTGTTCAACAACGCACAGGAGATACCTCTCACCGGCACCACCTTGCAGGTCAAAGCGCAAGACTGCATACGCACTATGACTACGACGAGAGACCAACGGGTGTGCCGCTTTAAGGAGCTTCGCCCCGAAAAGATACTTCATAATAAAATGAGTGCGACACTATTTTACAGAATGTTCAGCTATACCCAACTCACAATATAAATCAACATCGTGTAAAGTAGGGTTCTTTGCTGCACTTGTTATGCTGTAGAGATGCACGCCTAACAGGAAGAATATACTTGATAATAAACTGAGTGCTACACTATTTTACAGGATGCTTAGTTATAACCCACTCACGATGTAAGCCAACATCGTGTAGTGTTCTTGGCAGTATTTCTTATGCGGGGGGATGCATGCTTCACAGGAAAAATATACTTGATATATAAAATGAGCGCGACGTGACTTTACAGGTAGTTCGGTTATACTCTTCTCATGATATAGGTCCACATCGCGTAAAGTAGTCTTCTTTGCAGCACTTGACCTGCTTGTGAGACGTATGCTTTACAGGAAGAATATACTTGACACATAAAGTGACCCACCATCTTCTAAAGAAGTGTCCTTTGCTACACTTGTCATGCTGTGTAGAGGCACGCTTTACAGGAAGGGGGAGGAGGACAAATAATATTTTGAGAATCTGGCGGCCTCGTTGGTTAGGATCGCACGCCTAGGTGTCAGAGAGGAACCATTGGGCACTGATGAAAGAATATACATCATTAGAAAGTGAGTGCAAACTACAAAATTGTAACATTATCTATGTTATGACCAATGCCTCATATTCCTCAGACCATTTTATCCTCCCATACAAATTTTGCTTCACGCTAAGTTAAGGGGGTGATCACGAGAGCACCCAAACGTAAGCCGATAGATGGATAGATGAAGAGATATGCAGATAAACGCCAAACGTGCTTGCAATTCGCATTTATTATAAGTACAAATGTTTAACGATGGTTGTTGAAAGGCAAACGCTCCTCATCGTCGTTTCCATTCCGTCCATAGTGTCTTTGATGCGTTGTAGTGTGCCAGAATTGTGCAGGCATAATAGCCGAACCGAAATTATTGACGTGAAGACGCCTACAGCGGTACTGTCGAGACGCAGATTTTGTATTCTACAAGAACCAGTAGGCTCCCGAAACACCACGCACTGTTCAAAACCTTTTTGCGAAACTGGTTGAATAAGGAAGGTTTTCCGTCGAAGGGCGCTGATGTTTCAATTTCAGAGACGTGGTCCAAATTGAATTAAAGGTGACTGACTATGAATCAGCACGCAGTAGCGTTCGAAGTTGCGCAAACGAACGGTGACCGCGGCTATGTGTCGCTGTGACTGTCAGTCCACGCGAATCGAGATCATATCAATGTCATTCAACGTCGAGTCCTCACTGAAGCGTTTTGGTGTTGCTCAGAATATCATTATGCATAGATACTTGTCAATGTGTACTTGGGTTACAGTGTTTGCAGGTATAGAGGAAAACAATAAGAACAGGCGGACAGTGAAAAATGTTGGAAAGGAAAGAGGCGGACAACAGGTGTACTGTTATACTCGCGCTCACACACAACATTGTTCACGGCACATTTATTAATGGTTGCATAACGTAGTGATATCTAATTATTGCAGCGGTGCTTGTGTGGATATTTTTGTGTAGATACGAATGGGTCTATGATAATACGCTTCTGTGAAAACTCATTCGTCTCGGGGGCCTAAAGCAGTCTACCTTCACACCCTATATACTGCTATGGTTTTGTCGAATCTACATAAATAGCGGCATCGAGGTAATAAAGACGAGAGAACTACTCCAATTGAAGATTCAAGTCAAATCATGCTGTTGGTGCACAGTAGTGCCAGTTTTTCCATGAACCTGTAGAGCTCTTCCAAGTAATTTTTGTCGTGTCACAAGAATACTTCGTATCTAGGCCAAAATTTGTTGAATTGCGTGCAGCAAATTGTTGTTTAGCGTGTCTAAAAAACTCATTATCTCGATTATTTGACCACAATAAGCTCAATAGGCTGAGACAACTTGCCCGGTGTGCACGCTGACATGCAGTTTCTTGGCTTCGATCCGTGCTCTCATTGTCATGGTGCAACACAACATGAAAAGAACCACCTACCTCATTATAAGCTCGTCAACTGAATGAACATTCAGTTGAATTCACTCAGTTGAATTAACATTCAGCTGAGCGAATGGCACTGGACGCAAGAAAACAAAACGAAACGTCCACACACAACCTACTCGTCATTGGCTAAGTGGTGCATAATCATACGGGTGCAATCGTAAGTTGCGGCCGGGCATATTAAACACTGTTATCGGTTGGCCTAGGCATCGTGTGTTTCTTCTTCATTTTTTCGACTTCTGGGGCAGCCTCCACAGAAAGCCCATACCGCGAACATCGAAACGCCAGTTTACATGAACTTTTCGCGGGCTCTAAACGTACCTTATGTGTACCACAGCCACTGTAAAATCTTCCGCGACTGAACGGCAAAGCGACTGCAGAACTAAGAATATTCGAGCCGCAAATGCACAGCGCTGTGTACCTGCGGCTCTTTGTTTCCCTTTGTCTGTGTGCGGGTGCGCCTCTTTCACTCGTGAATCAAGAAGCTCTAGTTTTAGCCTGGTTACAATCTCGGCTTTACATGTTTTCTTAAAAAGGGTTTTTGTGTTGTTACCATGAAAATCAACGTAGTTTTTATTGAATATTGTTCTGCGTTTACATTATTTTTGTTTTGCAGTGGCCGCGAGTACGACGCAATGGTACGGCTAAGATATATTCGCGTTTTGCAAGCATGTCTATGCTGCTATTGCGATCCGAATGCCTGCCTCGTTACTTTATATTTTGGCCAATGTATTGAGTGGTATGCCGAAGTGCTGAACTAGCAGCAGCGTGTATATGAGTGGCTGTGATCAATGTAATCACTTCAGAAGCAGAGGATAGCTTTCGCCCTAGGCGATCGCATAGAGGGCCTATCTTTATGTCGTGAAGATTTAGGATGCCAAAGCGAATTCCAATTGATTATGTCTGTAACCATAGAGCACCAACCCAAATTACCTTGATATTTATTTTGCATTGATTAACATTAACAACAATGGAACATCGCCCTTTCAGGGCTGGCCTGCTCACAAATAAACCGTTTTTTACGACTCATCGTTATCGACTGATTTTAACACGATAGCGTTAAAGAGCTCGTTTCTCAGAAATTCCGGCGTCGGCGTTGGCGTCGGTGTAGGCATCGTTGTTTGTGAGCAAAGAATCATTTTGTGCATGACCAATAAATCGAGAAAGATGCAAATAAAATAAATAAAAAAACTCTGGGTCTGAGTGGGGATCGCACCCAAATCGTTTACGTAGCAAGCGGTGGTTATTCCACCCAGTCACGTGTTTGCTTGAAAATACAGTGAAAATAACATCCTCTGCTTGGAAATGCAGTGAAAGTAACACATGCTTCACAAACATGCGTGTCCTGTATACATACTTCACAATCGAACATGAGCCCTGCCACGGTGGTCTAGTGGCTAAGGTACTCGGCTGCTAACCCGCAGGTCGCGGGATCGCATCCCGGCTGCGGCGGCTGCATTTCCGATGGGGCGGAAATGTTGTAGGCCCGCGTGCTCAGATTTGGGTGCACGTTAAAGAACCCCAGGTGGTCAAAATTTCCGGAGCCCTCCACTACGGCGTCTCTCATATTCATATGGTGGTTTTGGGACGTTAAACCTCACATATCAATGAATATTCGAGCATGAAATATTGCAGCATTATTGCATGGTACAAGCATACATTGCCAACAGGGGTCAGAATATGGGATTATCGTACATGGCACAAGCGTTCATTGCCAACAGGCGTCAGAATATCTCATTACCGTTATGGCTTCGTGGTGAAAAGCCGGTACCCACTACAAAGGCACACACGCTGCTGTGCCTATTCTCTTAAGACCACCTATAGTGGGTGCATAGCAAATTCGAAAATGTTTCATGCACAAGTGTTTCAAATACGCACTAGAAACAGGATGTCGCTATCGCGTTTAACTCCTAAAGGCGACGCTTTGAGGTGCTCTAATGTTTTTTAATGACGATTATTTTCTTACATTGAATCCTAATTGAAACACTGCCGCCATGGACAAAATAAAAAATTAAAACTATGCACAGCATTGCCGGCTATTCATACTAAGCAAAGGTGGCGGGGGCTTTTCGAACTTGCGTCAGCATATATTGAAACAGCTCAAGACAAGTAAACATCAAGCCCTACTCAGAGGCCTTCGATAGCAGGAAATTCAAAGCCATAAGAGAGCAAATCTGACTTTGACACTGTGTCTGATAGCTGCCGCGTGTAAGCCTCAGCGCAATGTTATCGCTACTTGCACTGCTCTCGCTTCCTACCGTATCCGCACTGTGACAGCTTTTTTTCAAAAACTAAATCCCGCAGCCACAGCCTGGTGGTTGAAACCGGCGGCTCGGAAGAGAGGCAAAATAAGAGGGCTTGACTCACTACAAAATGGCTCGACTCCTCAATTCATTTTGTCCGCTGGCCGCGCCCGCTGACTTTACGCAGCTTGGCTGCAGCGCCGAGAGTGAAAGAGAGAGAGAGTGTGTGTGTGACTGTGTGTGAGGAGGTGAAAGCTGCGATGCTTTATCACGGAGCGAGAGCCGTTTAGGAAAAGCATTTGTCATGCCGCCCGGCGCACCCTTGAATTTAACGCAGTTCCTGCTCGGACCCGTTCTCCCTGTTTCGCTCAAAGATCGGCGCACCCTCCTCTCTTCACTTTCCTCGCGTGGTTTTTGCGCGTACTCGCATGAAGACTGTTCTGTGAGATACGTCTTGACGTTTCTGATCGAGAATAATTGTAATGAAGTAAGCTTACCCACTAGAAAAATTGTCACGAGACAACATTATATTACGGTGCAAGTGACATGGTGACGGTTGCAAGGCGTCGCTCAATGTAGCCAAGGCAACTCGATGCAGGCGCGCAACATACGGAGGATACAAATGGGGTATGATTCTACATAGTCAAGTGTGAAGTCCGTGATCTATCCTATCGAATAAAACATAATATTTTGATTAATCACAATACGAGTGGAAGTTTAGTTGTAGGTGTCGAATGAAAAGTTGCGAACATTTCGCTGGTTATTGTTGATAAAATTCGTTACGTCTGGCATTGCATTGCTTTTGTCTAGATTGCTAGTTTCAATAAAGCTACGGCAGCAGATGTAAAAATGTTCGTGAGCCATACAATGATACGCGGGTTTAACGTGCGAAAACCACCATATGATTATGAGAGACGCCGTAGGGGAAGTCTCCGGAAATTCTGATCACCTGGGGTTCTTCAACGTGCACTTCGTGAGCAACACATTGGCTGCCCGTGAAGAAACCCCACGTGGTAAAAATAATATGAATATATAATATTTTGCGGGAAAATGGCCTTTTAAAAAGACACTAGATTATCCCTTCCTCATTTGCACTGTTTATTTTCTCCGCTCATCTACCTTTTTTTGTTTATGCCCCTCTTTTTCGTCTTTTTAAACTTCTTTCCTTACCCCTAGTCTAGGGTAGTTAACTGGAAATTTCTCTTCCTGTTAATCTCACTGCCTTTCTCTCATTTGTTTTTCGCCCACTCACTCTTCTTCCATTCGTATCCTGATGACATGCTAACAGCAAGATAAGGCATTGGACGCAAGCCATGGGGAAGGTGAACACATGACTTATTCGTCGTCTTGCACATGGAGTTGAGACAGCGCGTAGACCCCTTACGTAAGAGTCAACGAAGGTTGTTGCGAAACCGTTAATTCAAGGTATATTTAGATTCATCTAGAGTAACATGTTACATAAGGGCATTCGGAGAGCACCGCATGGCACGGCCGGCCGAAAGAAGACACGGGTCGCTGCGATAAGTCGCAGAACCAGCGGGCGGGTCAATTAGACGTCTCAGTCAAGCAAAGCCTGCTTGAGCTCTCTTCAGTCGGGATTAGTGGATTTGGGAAGCGTTAGGAGTCGATACGGCGAAGGGCCAGAAGTGCGGCTGCGGGCATCGATACGGGATTTTTTTTTTCTGCAGTCGGAGCTTAAGGTGGCAAACCCGCGAGCAAAACTGAGAAAGTTAACAACCAAAAAAATAATAAGATGTATCTTTATTGGATGTTCGTACATCGCGGTCTGTTTAAAAGACGAGGGTCAATCGGTGTGGCGCCTTTCGTGCCCCTCCTGTGCTGTTGGGAAAGCTTTATCACCGCTGTTTTGTCGATCAGTGCGAGATTACTGTCAGCCATTATTTTCTAAGCCACCCGCCAAAAGCTCGCCACATTGACTCACCTTTAAAAACCACTTTGCTATCTTGCACATGCATCTGTACTTATTTTCGCAAAAGTAAACAAGAAAAACACTTTCGTATATAGCAGGCTGAGCCTTGCGTATTCACTTACGCAATGCACGTGCACTTCTACTGCAAGTGTTTTGAGCTATAAATCACTTTTCGCATTAAAAGCTTGAAATAACAGAAGTATCAAGAAATAAACGGAAACTACCTGTTTAAATGCCGCCAGGCCTCACTTTTTCGAATGGTTCGTTGACGGAACAAAATAATAGTTAAACCAGATAAAACATCGCTCTGTTCGAGCACCCATTCGTCCGTTCATCTGTCAAAAAGGGTTGCCACTGGTCCATTAGATTCTCTTGCAAACAGCATTTGATTCACGGCAAACAAGCAAGGCCGGGAGTCATAGCGAAGCCTGCACCGTCCACGGCATGGCATGTTTGCGATTGTGCGGACATGCAAATAGAATAGCGTGTGCCACTACATACCCCAAAAATATGTGTACACACAAGCAAACGCGCACACACAATTACAGTTACCTTCTCTTAGACTTGTAGCGAAGGAACATGAAGACGATAAGAAGTCGTTTCGACGGCGCTTGCTACGAGTTAGGTGTAATCAAGTGTCTAATATAATCAACAGGCTATTCCACTGCGTAACAATAGCCATACGTAACAAAATGCGCACAACGCTATACATTTCGTGTACCTAACCAGGTATACTTAAGATGAAAAACAGTTACACCAAAAGTGGGCTTCTTGCTCGTGCTTCTCGTTTATTTTCATTTTCAAATCTACCTCTCGCATCTTCGTTACGACCCGTCCTCTGTCTCCCTTGTCCCGTGCTGCAAAGAGCAGGCGCAGTGATTCTCATCTCGCATTCAGCGCTCGGCTTGATGGGCCGTCGGAGCGGGCTCAGCTCTTCGCCGTCTCCGGCGCGTCGCTCAACGGAGCATGAGGCTAACGAGCTGAAACTCCTCGTGTCGCAGCTACGCAGCTCCGACTGCGGCTACGGCTGCGGCTGAGAGGAGAAACGGAAACCACGTGAGACGGGAGCCGAGTGATTAGCCTTGCATGCTCCAGCCATTCTAAGTCTTCTTTTCTTCATTTTCCTAATTACCTGTACCCCGCTTCAGCACCGTCGTAGTTGTCTCCACTTCAGACTACCTGCATCGCTAAGGCGAATCAACCCGACTCAAAGAAAGCGATAAAGAGAAGAATCAAAGCGAAGACTGGTTTGTTCCATTCCGTTCCATCTGGCTTTCTGTGGAAAAGCTTACGTTTTTATCCCCTCTGCGACTACATTTTATAAGTTCAGCACAGCAGAAAAAAAAGGAAAGAAAACCGAATACTAATATTAACAACGAGAAGCTATCGCGAAGACGTGAGGCTGTGAGCGAGTTGAGTAGAACATGCGAGTACAAAAAGAAAAGAACATAGGCAAAATGCGTAACGAGCATACAGTGAACTTTCCATACGAAGCGTCATGGTGCGCAGTCCATGCTTAGCAGCAGTTGAGAAAACAGGCGTCACAGCTTAGTGACTCGATGAAAAAAGGAACGTGTCGGCTGCCTCTGTCTCATCCAATCCCCTTGCCCCATTTCTTCCCTCGACTTGTTTCGAAACGTAATAAATAGAGAAGAACTTGTGGTAAAGATAAAGAGCTACATAGTGAGAGATCCGCAAAATAATCCTAACAAGGTACAACCGCAGAGCATGGAGCGCTTACGAGAAGCACGCAGGTTGCGAAAGGAAAGCCGATTTGTTTTTCATGTATGTATAGCACATAGATGGATGGTCACATTATGTAATCTCGCGAAAGACGATGCACAAATGTCAAACAAGGAATGCAAAGTACACAGTCGTTACATGCGACTTTGAAAGTGGACGTGAAAATAAAATAACTTACGCCTCTTGGTTTGCTCAAGAAAAAAAAAGAAGTTTGTACTTTAGGTGCTTTAGAATAACGAAACTTAATAGAATTTTCATGTCATAGAATAACGAAACTTCATCTAACTGGGCCGAAAAACAAATTTTAACGTGACATTGCCCACCGAAATGGCGAAATCGCTCGCGTTTTAGTAATTCATGACGCAATCGCCTGTTATTGCGTATCAAATATACCCGTTGTCTGATATATACCACTGAGTCTACGTCCCAAAGGTGCTCTTCCTTTGCGCTTTTGGTCAATGGCAACGAGTAGGTAATTTTAAAGCTATTTAAATAGTGAACGGAACAGGGTCTCTTTTTAACCTAAAGTGATTTTAAGACTTCACCATATGTCGCAAGCAGCGGGTGACGCGCACAGCGAATGTGATTGCCCGTAGCAGAACGCAAGCAGGGGAAGGGTGCAGCGTCAGTCTAACTCGCATCTCGGCTGTTGCTTGCTTTGTATTTCTGATCTCTTATTCCAATGATTCCAGTCAAAACAGGGGGTAGCAGATACGTGCAAAATAAAGTGCTGCCCTGTATCCTCTTGGAAGTCTTTATATTCTGGCGCACCGTTTAACGTCTTTGTAGGGATATACTTGCTTGCTATACGCTAATCGTATAAGCACGACATCGAAAAGGCGGGCACGGCGTGGATTTCTCCGCCAAAAAGATACAAAATCCCTCTCTCGACATCTGTCTTAGGCGAACATTCCGAAGAAGCGGCGGGAAAAATCACTCAAAGAACATGAACGAGAAGAGGCCAATGGCACTCTACAGGCCATCGACCTGTTTAATCTTCCGAAGTTATAAAATTCAGGCTTACTAAACTGACTGCATTCTTGGCTGTACTCAAAGAAGGCGCGTGTACTATGCTAGATTTCATCACTCCCTTGGAGTCGCTCTCCTATAAAGTCAGATTATGTTCGAAGATCCGTATAAAGTAAGCGTATGACTGCATCGAAATATCGAGGTCGGATGTGCACATAAAATGTTGCTTTGTGTAGGACGCATTGGTATGCCAAAGAAAATTCACTTACGTGTTTGGTAAACTTCTAGAAGGAGCAGGGCTGATATTTGGTCATACATTATGGGCTTGTTTGTGTCTCTTCTCTTCGTCCCATGAGTTTGTGCACTGTTACTGCCCTTCTAGAAGGACAATAAAAATAGAGGTTTCATCATCGCTTCATCGCAAATCTTGAAATATCGTTGTATAACTTGATGACGCTAGATTTACCCTTATATCTATTTCATAAGACCTAACCTCATCGCAGTACTTTTTTCTGGCCACTCTTTTCCGCCAGTGCACGCTTCAAAATACAAAATTACGTAGTACGTAAGACCAGAGGATTGTGGCTGAATTTGGAAGGCTATTATTTTTTAACTTGGATTTCTAAAATACAGTCACAGAAGGAAACATTCTTGCAGCCTTAATTCACTGCGCATTAGCCCAACAATTCATAGCAGCCCATTTGAAATACTGCAAAGGGGTGAACATAAAGGCATGATGTATTTACACTGAAATAGAGAATGCTTGCTAACTATCCACTCATTAATTCACTTTCTTCACCGCAATCAGAGTAGCAAACTGGCGAGGTCGGGTTAATCTTCCGTTTTTCTCTCATTGCCTTTCTTCTCTTCAAATTTATCATGAATGGTGCATTAATTCTCTCTGCTCATTGCCAATCACAAAGATCTCTAATATTTGTACATTAAAAATTAAAGCTGCAGCAGCTCTAGTGGACAAATGTCGCATAATACTCTGCAGTTACCGTTTATGAGCGTTCATAACTACTTTTCAGGATATCCATTAGCCAGATATAACAGCGACAACTTTGACGGACACATTTTTATACTTTGTTTCTGAACAAAAGTGCCAATTTACAGGAAAGACGTCAGCTAACAAAAAGAGCCCTCCCCATCCTACCACTGGCAACGCAACGCGGCTGCTTACTTTCAGATTCATTTGATTATGAAGCTGTAGTCGCACTACGCGCTGACTTCTTCACTAACAAGTTTCTGGGATTTCCCTGGTGTAACGTATCATTCCACACAATGTAAGTAGGGGTCTGGATCACAACGTAACATTAGCTTTAGTCGTGCGCCTACATAAGCATAAATCAAGACGAAGCGCTAAAAGTCAAGCCGTCTCCACTGTCTATTAGCCCACGACAGCATCATTAAAAATTGTTGCTTTTACTCGCCATCCACGCGAAAGAGCAGTAACTTGTCATAGTCCAACCATGACAACACATCACGTTGCCGTCTTCGGTATAGGGTGCTGTGACTGCACCGCATTTTTCAACCGGTCCAACACTTTACTCACCGTATGCGTACTTAGGGACTTAGCCCGTCTATACCTCGGTATGCGGCCAGGTCCAACAGAGCACCTTGGTAGGCGCCCTGGCCCAATGGAGTATATTGGTTCGTGGTCGTGCAAATTTTATGTCTTCGAACAAATAACTTTATTCAAACGGGCTAAACTAACCCAAATGTCCGTTACTTCGACCGAATTGCACACGACGATCCATCACGCAGTGATCAATCCTAAATGTCATCCTTTTCCGGCATTGGAGTGAAGAAAATGAAATGGTGCATGTGTATGACAGTGGTATGTGTATCATACTTCTACTTTCTGCCCTTATAGCGTGACTTACCGGCCAGAGGCCTTGGCGTCAAACTCATTGACTGCAGGGTTTTTTTCTGCTCGGATACTGGGCTAAAAAAAAGTCACAGCATGTCCACGGAGTGAATTATGATAAAAGGGGCGAAGCATCCATATGTCCGTCCGTGCTTCCATCCATTCGTGCGTCCGTCTATCTGTGCGTACATCCATCCATGCGCCCATCCGTGCGTCCGTCCATGCGTCCGTTCATGCGTATGTCAGCGGCCCGTGCACTCGTGAGTGCATTCGTCTATCCGCCTGTCCGTGTGTCTCTCAGTTTGTTCGTCTGTCTGTCCGTCGTCCATCTTTCCATCTGTCTGTCTGTCCGTCCATTCGTTCGTTCGTTTGTGAGTACGTTGTTTTGTCCATGCATCCGTCTACCCATGCGTCTGTCCGTCCGTCCGTGCGTCTGTCTGTCCATCCTTCCGTGCTTGCGTCCATCCGCCCATCGACTCCTCTGTCTGTCTGTACGTCTGCCCATCCATCCATTCATCCATTTATCCATCCATCCGTCCATCCATCTAGTGAACACTTCAAGTACCACCATCTCGCATCTTTTCATAACTTATCCATCATATACAAGTACTACCATCCAGCGGACATACCAAAGACTAATTGAGAGGTGTCTATCTACTATTACTATATACAACGTGGACGCACAACCCACGACATAGGGAGCTTCACCCCTAAAACATTATTACTACAAAATGTGTCGAACGCTGACAGTTATTCAGAAAATTAGGCAACTCCTCTGTGACATTAGAGTTACCTCCGCCGGATGATTGGTTGTGTCATTGACTTAGAAAATATTGCAACTCTCGCGTCTCTCTTAATCATATGGTGGTTTTGGGACGTTAAACCCCACATATCAAAATATTGCAACGCGTGTTTAGGGCTCTATTTTAATGTGTTGAGGTTACACAGCGCAAAACTTAAAATGCAGCAAGGTCTGAGAAGCTTCGAGATTGCTCAAGAACAAGATTACGTGCACGTGAATAGCCCATTTTAATCGAGACCTTACGAGAGCACCAGAGATAAGGCTTCAATGGTGCATACCGAATTCATTGAAGCCGACACGCCTCACCGTGGATTAGATTACCGACGGCCGACGCTGTGTTCCCTGCTATCGTTATATCACGTGTGTTGCTTGCAGCATCAATTTTCCGAGCACAAGTATGCCCCGATAGGTGGTCGAAATTTCCGGAGTCCTTCACTACAGCAGCTCTCATAACAATATGGTGGGTTTAGGGCGTTAAACCCCACATATAAATCAAGCTTGCCCCCAAGACAGATTTTCGTTTTGAACCCTCCAACTGCTGCCTTCTTCAACGTCGCTACTACGTGACAATATAAATGTTAGGCCAAACGTAAAAAAAAGAATGTAGATCCTTAAATTTAGGTTTTAAAAGTTGAACGCGATAATGATATATTTTCCTTAATGCATACTTGAACTACTTAGTGCGTACTACTTATTGTATCATGTTACTCGAGAAATTTAAATTGTGGATTGACTGATATGTGACGTTTAACGTCCCAAAACCACCATATGATTATGAGAGACGGCGTAGTGGAGGGTCCCGGAAATTTCGACCACGTGGGGTTCTTTAGCGTACACCCAAATCTGAGGAAGTGATTTCTTAGCAGATCGCTGTTTCAGTAGGTGCTCTCTTTTTTCACCTAATTATAAGTGAACTTCGCGATTATCACTTCCGTGTCCGTCGGTGATGGACGTGGACCCCCACGGACGTCCGCCATTTACGGCGGCGTCGGCGGTGGCCGCATCCAGGAAGCGTACGGGACTCTACAGCGACTACGACAGCGAGGGCGCTCTTGTTTACTCAATGAGCAGCGAAGAGCCTTCCTACGGCGACGATTTTAAGCTGGTGCTGAGCCGTAAAGCGAAGAGCGGAACGTCAGAACATCTTCTTCATCGAGTACGTTGAACGACAAAGTGCCAAGGAGACCCGTGACAAACACTACCCTTTTCTTCCCTGAGGTACCGGACGGTAACATGAAGCGCCTCAACAGGCAATCTGTTTCGGTGATGCTGGAAGGACTCGTGCCGAACGAGATCACAGACATCAGAGTGAACACGCGTAAGAACGTATTGGCCATCGACGTTTTGCATGTGGTGGCACTTGATATACTGCGCAACGTCAACGAGCTGGGGGGAATGAAATATCGCTCCTACATTCCTGTGAGCTCTAACGTCGTCACTGGAATCATCTCCGATGTGGATACTGCCATTCCCAGCTCCGACTTCAATGTTCTGGTCAAACCGTCAAATGAAGCCAGCGTCATAGCAAAAGTTGTCCGTTTGGGAAACTCACGCTGCTTGAAGATCATGTTCAAGGGCGACTCTCTTCCTTCACACGTAAAGGTGGGGCATTTTCGGCACTCTGTGCGACCTTTCGTACCGAAGCCCTTACAGTGTTATAAGTGCATGAAGATGGGCCACGTGAGAAGCGTATGCGAAAATAGGACGGTGTGTCCTCGTTGCGCGGAAGCCCATTTTGCGGATGACTGCGAAGCAACTACCCTCAAATGCTCGAATTGTCATGGGTCACATGCAGCTTCGTCAAAAGAATGCCCCAAAATCCAAAGAGAAATAGCGGTATTGAAACAAATGGTCAGAGACGATTCGTCGCATCGAGAGGCTGCCAGGACCGTCCGAAAGAGGCGTCATCGTCGCCGCAGTTCATCAAAGAATGCTGCAGACGCTGCATCGAAAGCGCCACTCCACCACCCTTCTCTTCCACCGCCCTTGCCTCCCAGACCGAAGGCGGCCGGCGCGGTCAACAAACTAACGAGCAGCACTGTTGCAGATGAATCAGTTTGGCCTTCATTGCCGAAATCACAGCCACCTGCAAATTCCAAGCGCACATCGACAGTCACATCGCTCCAGCCAGCCGCTGACAAGTTGCCTGAGGAGGACACAGAAGTCATCAGAATGTTCCGAACACTGCTGGATGCCATGGGAAAGCTGTGCAGCAGCCTGAAGTCTCTACTCGCTCAGAGTGCACTACAAGTACTGAATGCTCTAAGTCCAGTATTTTCAAGTCTCCAGTAGCAATCATGGCTCGACCAATTTTCTCCTTCCGCAACGAGGTCCGACAAGCGTCGATAATGCAGTGGAACGCGAGAGGCCTAAGATCCCGCATCTCTTCATTCCGTCAGTATATATTCATGAATCGTATTCCTATAATAGTTATATGTGAACCAAACGTGCAACAACCTCCTAAACTATCAGGGTATGAATCTATCGTTTCTTCAACGTGCGAGGAACGCAGCAAGGTGGTTGTTTACATTCGCACAGATTTCACATATGTGCATCATGCACTTCAACCACATGATGACAATCAATATGTCTGCTTACGCGTTAAAAAGGAAAAAGTGTCATTCACACTCATTGGTGTCTACATATCACCATCCGGACGATTTGAACAAGACCGACTACGAGACATACTGACAACAACTACGGGCCCGTGGGTTATAACTGGAGACTTCAACGCACATCACTTAATCTGGGGTAGTTCGACGATCAACACTAAAGGAAGAAACCTCGTGTCGTTCGCCTCCAAGCATGACCTATGTTTCTTAAATGATGGCAGTCCTACATACCTGCGGGGCCTTACGTACAGCAGTTGCCTCGATTTGACTCTGGTATCCAGAAACTTCCGGTCGCAAGTGCACTGGTTTTCAGACATCGAAACACATGGGAGTGACCACATTCCAACTTATATGCGAATAAGGGGTCTTACTAACTCCTCTCCTAAGGTCACAATACGAAGAATTGATTGGTCCAAATTTCAGCGACTCATGGAAGATGCATACCGTGAAGACCCTGACCAGAACTTGGAGGATGTCATCAAAGAGGCAATGAGGGAAGCTTCCTGTCTCCTCTCATTCACCGGCAAGCATTCAGATTTTGACGTTGAAGTGGAAAAACTGCGCGCGATTCGTCGAAGGGTGGAAAGAAGATACAGGCGGACGAAAGCAATATGCGACTTGAGGCTGGCACGATGCATACAGAAAAAAGTCCAACGACGTTTAGACAAACTTGAACAGGAACGCTGGAAATCATTCTGCGAATCATTGGATCTCTGAAAGCCGTTGTCACGCATCTGGAGCACTATTCGTGGCCTCCGCTCGACTCCCCAACAAAGACATCCTTTCATGGATTTAGCCCTACATTCATGCCACACCCAACTTGAAGTGGCAATTGAGTTTTGTGCGCGAATCGCTGGTGTGTCCGCCTTGTCCGCTGGCACCATTAGGAGTGTTATCCCTGAACCCCGCATCTCCGAAATTGACAATCTTTTCACTATAGAAGAACTTGACGCATCTTTGGCGGCTTCCCGACGATCATCTTCACCAGGACCCGATGGCATCACCTACGCCGCTCTAGCCAACCTTCAAAAGGAGGCAAGGGGACAGTTGTTAAGCTATTACAACCACTCATGGCAGGCGAGCATTGTTCCCCAGGATTGAAGATAAGTCGACTTGTGCCACTACTCAAAGCAGGAAAGTCACCATTTGATTTGACATCATTTCGCCCTGTTGCCCTCGCAAGTTGCGTAGAAAAAGTCATGGAAAGGATGATACTTACACGCCTAGAATGGTACCTCGAGCGCTACAACGTATACCCAAACTGCATGACGGGTTTTCGGCGAGGTAGGTCATCTCTTGACAACGTGATTGATCTCACAACAATTATCCAGCAACAGAAGAGCCTCAAGCGAATACCACTTGCACTCTTCCTCGACGTCAAAGGGGCTTATGATAACGTAACACATAAAGCCATCCTAGACTCGTTGGAAGCTGTTGGAATCGGTGGTCGGATGTTCCAATGCATCCAGGATTATTTGACGAGAAGGTCCTTTTTTGTACAAACCTCATATGGACCTACCACCAATTACTACACCTCCCGTGGCGTCCCTCAGGGCGCCGTATGAAGTCCCACTTTATTTAACCTCGTGATGGTAGGACTTCGTGAAATTTTGCCAAGTACTATCCTCATATCCATATATGCTGACGATATTTGCCTATGGACTTCGACTGTAACTCGTCTACAAGTATGTGCAAGAGTCCAGCAGGCTGCCACCCTGACATGCTCATATCTCCGCAAGCAAGGTCTTTCTGTCTCAACGGAGAAATGTGCATTAGTTGCGTTTACTCGCAGAGCCATGACACAATACCCCGTTACCATCAATGGGCAAAATATTTCATACCAGAAGAACCATCGCTTCCTGGGTGTGATTATTGACAGGGACCTTTCGTGGAGTGCCCACTGCAATTACCTGAAGAGAAGGCTAACTTCCATCATCCATACAATGCGGTTCCTCTGCGGAAAATCTTGGGGCACATCGAAAAGGTCAATGATGCAGCTATACAGGGCACTGTTTCTGGGATTTTTGCGCTACGGCTTGCCGTTACTGGCAAGTACCTGCAAGACGAACATCCGCACACTCTAAAGTCTGCAAGGACAAGCACTACGCGTGTGCTTAGGATTGCCGCGATGCACCTCAACCTACGGGGAAATTATGATCGCAAGAGAGCATCCAATTCAAACATACATCACCACTGACAATTTGAGAGCCCAGATAAGACACCTCTGCCGAGTTCCTGGTCACCATGTTGCACTGTTGCCACTTCAAACACCACAAGCGATGTTTTCAAAGATTATTTCTGCCCATAGAGAATACCTTCCTTTCGGCTTCACTCCAGCAACAAGACCAGCGTTACCTCCGTGGTGCCTACAACAACCACAGGTGTGCCTCACTATTCCGGCAATAACGAACAAGAGCCGTCATTCAACAGTGGTCCTACGACAAATGACATTGTCGCTACTCAACGAAAAATACGGCCAGAGAACCCACATTTACACCGATGGATCGGTCTCGGCTGACAGCTCCACAGGTGCTGTTGTCATCCCGGCGTACCAGGTCACTATAAAGCTCAAACTGTCGCATAGGACAACATCCACAGCAGCGGAGCTTGCCGCCTTACGTGCTGCTATACTTTATATCGCGGAAGCCCGACCTCAAAAATGGGCTGTGTTCTGCGACTCCAAGGCATCCCTTCAGAGCTTGCAATCAGCTTTACGACAAAGGGAGCATCAACAACTAGTGAATGAAATAAGAGAAGTGATTTAGGAAGTTTTATCGAAAGGACATGACGTGGTGTGCCAGTGGTTACCGGGACATTGTGGTATTGTCGGTAATGACCTTGCTTATAATGCTGCCCGATCCGCCCACGCGGACGCCCAGACAACCCCAATTCCATTGTCAAGAACCGACGCTGCAAGGGGCCTTCACTCGTTCGCTAACACCATGTCGGGAACTTGGCTGAGTGACCCCAGTGTCAGGAACCACCGCCTACACAAATTGGACCCATTGAGAAAGCTTCAAGTTCTACCGGACTTCTCCCGCCAGGATGCAACTTTACTGTGCCGCCTGTGGCTAGGAGTAGCTTTTACAAAGGCGTACTCTTTTCGCATAGGAATGGCGGATAGCTCCCGATGTGAATCGTGCGACACTGACGAGACAATAGAACATCTACTGTGTTCATGTGAACGTTTTTCGAGCGAACGCAACTTGCTACGCGAAACGTTAGAGACACTAGACAGTAGACCTTTCTCCGAAGAGAAGATCCTTGGTTCATGGCTGTACGCGTCGCAGGCCAGCAAAGCGATGCGAGATCTGCCAAGTTTTCTAAAGACGACCGGACTACGCGGCCACTTATAAGCGTGAAATGGACAAGGTCACATCTAGACACACGTTGCCCTTCACTTCTCTCTCTCTTCTCCTTTAATCCCCTCACCCCATCCCCCAGTGCAAGGTAGCAAATCGGACGTGCGTCTGGTTGACCTCCCTGCCTTTCGTTTCTTTCCTTTCTCCTCCTCCTCCTCCTCCTACTCCTCCAAATCTGAGCACATGGGCCTACAACATTTCCGCCTCCATCGAAAATGCAGCCAACGCAGCCAATATTCGATCCCGCATTAAATTGTGGATTACGACAATGTAATCTATAAAGTTGAGAGTGACCTGTGTAAGAGAAGCCTTCGCATATCAGTGACGACATTCTGTGTGATGGTAGCACGCTTTAAACTACGAGCAATGATGCACGTGAAGGACAAGAAAGAAATGGGAAAGAAAGGAAAGGCTGTGGATGTTAACCAGTCTAAAAGGCCCAGTATATACGCTACCCTACACTGGGGTCAGGGATGA
The DNA here is from genome assembly GCF_043290135.1 of Rhipicephalus microplus. Lineage (NCBI taxonomy): Eukaryota > Metazoa > Arthropoda > Arachnida > Ixodida > Ixodidae > Rhipicephalus > Rhipicephalus microplus. Next base: position 288,582,851 of record NC_134700.1, read on the forward strand.
GGGACAGCACACACATACAGACCCATACCTCACAGTAATTATAACCTCGTCAGTCCTTAATCTCCGGTGAAAATCTGGTTACTTCGAGAAGTTGAGCATCGTCTTCGTCGCCTTAACGTGCGATCAAACCTGAGGCCTATATTCCAGCATGGATTCCGTCGTCATCAGTCCGCGATCAATGCGACCTAGTGCGACTGCAAGTGATTTTCTCTGCGCATAACGCATGATCGAAATGTTTTCGAACTTGCTATGCGCCCCCTACGTGGTCCTAAATGAATACGCGCCGTAACATGTGTGCCTTTCGTTGTGGGTGGCCAGCTTTTAACCACGAAGTAGTTATGATAACCGCATGTTCTGACGCCCGATGGCAATGTACGCTTGTACATCGCAATATTAGTACTGCGATATTACAACTTGTATTGTGAATCCTGTATACAAGACGCGTCTGTTCGTGGAGCATGGACATTATTTTCCCTGCATTTCCAAGCAGAGGAAGCTTTTTTCACGGTTTTCACAAGCAGACGCGTAGCTGTGTGATAGAGCACCTGCTTGACACGCAAACAGCGATGGTTCGATCTTCACTCGGACCCGGAAATTGTTATTAATTATCATGCGATAGCAAATATATGAACACTCCCAGCTGGATTTTGCTACCGACGTCGGTAACGACCGTCATTCATCATATATGTATACGTATTTACACATATGAAAACCAAAGAAATGAAAATAACCTAGAATTAGACTCCGGCACGTGGCATCAAGCGTCTGTCCTATTGCTTGCGAGTGCGTGGCGTTAGCCACTGAGCCACGAAGGCGCACCTCCTTCAACGTTGAAACGGCAACTCATTTATATCTACCACCTAACGCTGGCAATGTCGATTTTGGGGGGAATCTCCTGTTTTCAGCATTACCAATGAGATGGCGCAATGAGCGCGCGTCGCCAGATCGTCACGACGCGGCGACATGCTTTCACGCGTTCGTTTACTGCTCGTAGTTTGCCCCGCGGAGGGAAGGGGGATTAGACGCTTATCTCGCAGTGGGGAGAATTGTACGCCTTGGCCTTTCACAGGAACGATTCTGTTGTAGTTACCGGGCGTACAAAGGTCACTGCACTCGCTCCACAATCCCTGTTTGCGAAAAGGGCGCGCTTTCCAGGCTCAGCAAAGTAACAACTCACATTTATTGGCGTTTATCTGTACTTCAGACTACGCTTCGTGCGTCATTTGTGCATGAGCAACGCGGGGCACGTTTCGATATGTTTGACACTCCAATTCGTTGCTATCACATTCATTGCTTCACCTCTGTGGCAAAGCTGTGTCTTTTTTATTTGCATCTTTCTCGATTTTTCGGGCACAAACAAGAAAACCATTTTTCGCTCACAACCTATGACGCCGATGCCACAATTTTTGTGAAACGAGCTTTTTCACGCCATCTCTTTATTAGCGATTCTACGGGACTGGTCTCAAAGGTTCTCGGAATCATTTTGCATAGTCGTCAGTGGCAGCAGTTAGTGGGAGATGCAAGCTTCCGAACGAGTCCGGTTTCGACAGCCTGCGGGCCATTGCTGAGGAAGAGCACGCCATCACACAGAGGTATCTATTGTACGAGAAAAACAAAACAAAGACCGATGAGTTTCGCGAGCAGTGTCATGCAATGAAGTCTTCTGTGAAACTGGGATAAAAGCACAGCGGAGACGCTCGGAACGCTTCTGAAAGCCTACGGTGATGCCTCGATGAAACAAAGTGATACTTAGATGTGAAACAAGAGGTTCTTGGAAGGAGAGGAGTCTGTCAACGATGAAGACCACTCTAGACTTCTGTGAAAAGCTCGAATGGAATCTCTTTTGTGCTGAAAGTTGGTCAAGAATTCGATGAAGACCGGCGATTCAGAGTTGGGACAATTGCAGAGGAGCGTTGAATGCTGGAAATTATCATTCATCGTGTTTTGACGAAGATGATATTCATTGAGAAAAGTTTGCGCGAAAATGGTGACAAAACCCCAATGGCTAAGACGAAAAAAAATCGCACCGCTATGATTGTATTCAATCTCGGCGTGGCAGGGCTCATCTAGCCACTCTACTGCTTCAATATGACACCACAGGATTTTTTTTTCAGCCCCCTGTGATCAAACGAACGATGAAAGGAACTTCGCACGGGACGCCGCAGACGGTAAAAGCATGTTCGCCGACCTCATAGAAGGAGGTTCTCGTTGACGGCTTCGGGGACGCCTTCAGTGACTGGGTGAAGCAGTGACAATGGTGAAACAAACCACCGGGAAATCACTTCGAAAAGTTCTGAAAAGTTTGTAGACTGATATTGAATAAGTTATTTTAAAAAATCAAAAGTTTCAGAAACTTTTGAGACAGACCCTGCATACGTACGTTTTCGGTACGGGTTCAAAAAGTTTCTTGAAGAATTTAAAATTTTTCATGATTGTGGAAAACTGGTTGGTGCCAAGGTTCGCCTTTTGCAAACATCAATTCTGCTCATTTCGCTCCATTTTTCATAGCTTCGAACATTGACACTGTGACAACTTTGACACCCGTCTATGATGGTGCCACCCAATGACACCACTGCCGAGAGCCAAGCCAAACTTTCGTATGAACAGTACAAGTGATATTACCATAGAAAACACATTTTGCAAACACACTGCCATAATTTCCCTTCATTTTTGTCTCTTTTGGTAATGTACTCTTGTGTCAAGCTATGTTTAAGCATGCTGACCTACAATGATTAACATATAGCTTAGAATTGAAATGTTATGCTGTGATATCAATGAATTTAATGAAGGCTGCTTCATCTAGACACATTATAGCAGCCTAAACCTCGCTGTTTGAAGGTGACTTCGAGAAATTTTATAAGTGTACGAGTTCATTCATACTGTGAATAAGAGTGTTCTACGAGACTTGTAAACTTTACACTTCAAAGTCACTTCAGGTAACATTGAACTGTATGCGCCATATAAATCACTGCTGGACATAGCTAATAGCATTCGGTTATTTTGCTCTAAGCTGAAATGCTGCGGGCCTAAATCCAATTCCAGGTTTTCTGATTCAACCCGTGATAACCCACCAATGTTGAATAGCAGATCGGTCGTTCCTTGGCGAACTCTGTAGACTAAAAAAGTCAGGCCCCCCGACTATCAAGCATCCTTTCCACTGATATTGTGAAAACAGCACTGGTATTGCGAAAAGGTTAGTTGTTTTGTTTGTTTCAAATTTCAACTCTGTCTGCTCTATTCCACAATGACTGGCAACCAATACAGCCGCGACTTTCTTGCATGACGTTTGACAGCCGTTGTGATCTTTCTTGCTTTGAGGCTCAGCACTATCTTAGTTCAGGATGTAAAAAAAAAATACAAATTGTTGTTCAAAAGTTAACTTCACGTCAGCAGGAGAAAGTGAAATAAACTTTGACCATTTTCCCATGGAAGGCTGTGCGAGTACTACGCTCCGCAAAGCAACTACATTCTTTCCTTCTACTGTCCAATGCAAGCTCATCCAAAGATAAAGTGTTAAAAAAAAAGAAGCACACGAACGTATAAACTTTCTGGCGATAAGAAGTATAGGTTTCTTCAGAACATAGGCTTCGTCTTGTCTTCAAAACTCGGCAGGTGTCACCCCACTGAAGTGAACTACGTCAAGTCCGGTCTCTCTTGCTCTGACTACTTGTTTACCGTTGTCGTAGCCCTTTCTGTTAGATTGCTGATCTCTCTTGTGAGGTCGGCTGTTGCCGAGACAAAAAAAGTTTAATTTGTAGCCTCACCTACTGCATTTTTTATTTTTTATGTCTTATTTCAAAGTTTATATTGAAGTTCGGTGAGTGATCAAGCACCAAAAAATTGCCCTGTACCTTTTTAAAACAGCATAATCAGCATACAAATTCAAACTAACTTCTATGTTAGACATAGAAATAAAAAGAAAAAGAGGTGTAAAAATAATAAAATAATATATCGTGTCTTACATCCGAAAACCAGGACATGATTATGAGAGACGCCGTAGTGGAGAGCTCCAGAAATTTCCACCATTTGGTGTTTTTTTTTTTAATGTGTACAGGTCTCTACCATTTTGAATTCATAGAAATGCGACCACCGCTGCTGGAATTTCACCCGTGATCTTTGGGACAGCAGACGAGGGCCATAACCAAGGTTTCACCGTGGCGAAAGGGGTAAAAATTCGGCAAATCACACGTACCATGGGAGTCGACGTTTTGTGAAGCATGCGGATGGAAGGTAAGTGTTGTGTAATCTTTATATAGAGCAAAATGTTACAAAACAGCGGTAGATATATGTACAGAAAGAAAAAGAGGAATGAATAAAAGGAAGGGACAGGAAGGGAACCTAGCAGAAGAACCGGTTTGCTACCCTGTACAAGGAGGAGGGGGGAGGATCGAAAAGAGGATAGATAGACAAAATAAATAAGAATAAAAGGAATACACATGCGCACACATGCAGGACGTTGTACAACATACATGCGTTGAACATTTGTACAACATTTCTACATGCGTTAAAAAACGCATGTACAAATGTTGTACACACAGGCATATGCTCAAGAGTCGCATATGTTTAAATAACATTTTGTTTACAAATTACAATAATTTTATTATCTGAATTTCGATTCGAGCCTTGAAGGGTTATGCGTTTCTGTTACAAATATTTTTTCACGTTTCTGTTATGCGCATTTCTGTTTATACATGATTTCTTTTCACTCCTGTAATAGCCCTACAAAAAGGCCTGACAGTATCAATAAATGAAATTAAATATAAATGAAATGAATTGCGCACCGATGCAACATGGGTATTACCAACACCTGATGCGGTAAGCTGATATATAACACTTGTGCTTGCCAGGATGGTGGCCCTTGATAGTGCTACGTAGATAAAACTTCAGTGCTGGCACCCAACTTTTATTGACGTCAAACCAACGTGACACCTGCATCTTAAGAGTAGATCTGTAATATTTGTAAATCTATACTATCAGTACTGTAACCTCCACTGACGTTTCACCAACAATGCGCCTGCATAGGGATTTTTCCCTTCGCAGTTCACAGACCTGGCATGGCTCTGTGATAGAATATTTTATTGCTAAACTGAATGCTTGGGTTCAATTCCTGCTGGGATCCTGTTATTCTTTTTTCTTTGCGTTCGTCGGGTCAACGCTGCCAATGACCGTTTTTTTCCCTCAACGCTCTTGGATTGAAGTGACCAATGTATGTTGTCGCCATTCCTGGTTAAATATAAACCGTCAATCACCTGTGGCGCATCCCTGCATACCATGACATGCCATATACGCCTATGTGGCACATGTATCTGGAGGAAATGGTTTGATGACGTCTACCATGTTATTTTCGCGTTATTTATGTCGTGATCAGCCAGACATATTCGTCAAACCCTCTGACCATAAACTGATTTCGGTGAATTCCTAGTTATGAAGCGCCTTGATAGAAACGCTCAAAGTGCCTGAAGTTCGCTAAGAAATACCTCGCTTGTAGAAAGCAATAATATAAATACCAGCAGTCTTGAGGTTCTACGAGCGGAGTTCCAAACAGAATTTTCGTGACATTGCGAAGTGAACAAGAAGATCCCAATATTTTACATTATGTTCGGAACAAGTAGTTCCTAAATATCCTGCTCTAATTTTTTGCGATTATAAAGCACAAGTTTTTTTCCAGCAAAATGGTCACAGTGAAAACGTTTTTTTCTTTCGCGTGTCGCAACGTAACAAAGACGGCACGTTGAATGTTTTCCGCATAAATTTCTCCGTTCTTCCTCCGCATGACAAGCATTAAACCGAACAATTTGCCCTTGCAGGCGGTAAAACCCGAGGTAATAGAGAATCACCTCCACTTCGTCGATCTCGCGGATATACCTCCGAGGGCCTCGGGAATTGGCGTGAAACCGAGATTATGATAATGTCACCCACCCTTGATTCTGTTCCTTAAACAGGCAAAATAAGGAACGAAGGGCGAGGTGAGGGTTAAGGTACGTGCGTTGTTCGTCGCGATGGAAAGCGCGGCCGCAAGCCGCTCGCGAACTAGGGTGGCTCACCGCCATCCATGCGGAAGCAACGAGTGAAAAGAAACGACGAGAGTGGGAGGTTGGCTATATACCGGGTCGGTTATGGTTCTACGCCTTATAGACGCGTTTAAAACGAGAAAGAAATTTCAGTGGCGGGCTTTCACTCTCATTAGCAATTCAGATTGACGTAGGACCTCTTTCCTGTCAGGGTCGGTTTGAGCGAACGAGACGACAACGACTCTGCGGAAGCGAGTGAAGTTAAGCCGACTCGGAAAGGAATAAACAACGTGAGATTGGAGGCAATGAAGAGTGCCGGTTATTTTAATGCGAGGCGAGCGAGGCATCCTTACTATAAGAAAGTGCGAGGATAAAAAGAAAACAAAAGTTGGTGGTAGTTTGCGCACGTGCAGTGGAGCTGTCACTGTTCGGTCTTGGGTAGACACAGTGAGGTGAACAGAGGAAAAAAAAAAGTCAAAGCATATCCGCAGAGTGAAGGATGACGTGTGGGGCGAAGGTTCGAAAGGTTTTATCGGCAAACCATGCATCATCCGCTGGCCGCGTTCATCCATCCATCCATTCGTCCGTCCGTCTGTATGTATGTCCATTTACCACTTCGTCAGTCTGTATGTATGTCTGCGCATACGTACGTCCATCTAGTGAACACTCCAATTACCACCATCTCGCATCTTTCAATCATATATTCATTATATACAAGTACCGCCATCCAGCGGACATTCCAAAGACTAAAACAAGACATGGCTACTACATACAGGAGACGCACGACCCACGCCTTAAGGGGCTTCACCCCTAAATGTTATGATCGATCTCATTACTTCATATGAACGTATACTTGTGGAGTTGAACACGCGCAATTTTTTTCAGCGTGGTTCGATAGCGGAAAGTGGTCGGGTTACTGTAAAACCAATTTATCCGTGAGCTCTCGGATGTTTAGTGTGAACCATATTAATATAACAATTATGGAAGATAGGAGAGTTATGACACTCAATAATACGTAAGGATTCCATGTACGTCAAATAAGTTCAATGAAGTTAAGAGGTACCACAGCATAAGACACATGGAATATCTAGCGGAAATTGTATTTTTGAACTCCACGTGAAGATCTATTTCACACGAGTGCTTCTGAGTTTTGCTATATACCTTTAGAATTGTGGCCATAGAGCCGGGCAATTAAACCTGAAAGCCAAAAAGGTAGTCGCTATTATTCACCATAGAAGGTACCGCCCCTTTTATTAGTTAATCTTACAATTAAGCTTCTAAGTGGAGTTTCATCACCACTACCCTCAATGTTAAATGGCGGTGTGTAGTGGCATGCTTTATCAAATGTCTATCGAGGAGCTGGTGGCAATCGATCTGATCAGAATTACAGATATTCTTCTTCTTTTGTTTTTGCTGTTGTTACCAATATCACGTTAGTCAGCAGTATGTATGGGTCCGACTACCTTGATCTTCTGTTTTAGAGCTAATTTCATAATTATTGTAACGAAAAGTGATATATTCACAACACAATGTAATAAATCTTGGTTTTGAAGTCGTTATTGTACTCGATTGTTTTCTAAAAAGAATTGTCACCCTGGTTTCTCATCCCTGTTGTTAGTGTAAAATACGTATAGCGGTGTTCTTTTTGGAATAGTTTTTTTTTTGAAGTTTCAGATTATGTCGATTCCCACTTGCACAGTTATAGGTACATTATGCATGCGCGAGTGCTCGCACACCAATCCTCCTGCACATATAGACCCCCTTTCATATGGCTTCCTACTGACACTGCTGCTCAAGTACTTGCTTATGTTTTATAACCATAGCCGTAAGCTGGTCTATGACTCATAATGTTACTAGAAGCCCATAATAATGAATTACTCCTTTGACTCATGTCCGTCAGTCATGCAATCTATGAAAAATGTGTAATGTGATTTCACATATAGACACGCTTCCCCTTACATCAATGCGCCGTGCACTTGATTGATTTCAACTGCCTTATGCGCCCATAAGTGCTGGCGCACTTGTTTATACCTGCGTACGAAAATAAACTATTTAGAATAAAATTGTCCATGTTCATGTACTCCCTTCCGTTACACAATATAATCATATATACGTTAGAAATAACATTATTAATAATATTTGATATTTTGCGTGCCTAGATCACGGTACAATTAGGATGCACACCACATTGAGAAAGCTCCAGAAATTTGGACCTTCTGGTTTTATACGTTATTAGACTGTTGTTGTTTTTACATACTGTAATTAAGGAGCATTGGCGCTGTCGTATTAGTACTTCTAAGCTGAGTACAAAGCGTCAACCTATGTAAACAAACCTTGTGCTTCCGACCAGAACTAAAACATCGTTCACCTAAGCAGCAAAGCACAACGTCCGCGTTCCGACTGGCAACAGCGACCATCCCCACGGTTAGACGACGCTTCCTGTATGAATCACTGGGAAGTCAGTCGTTTCTGCCTCTATTTACACACTCTTCTTCTTCTTCTTCCTTTTGATCGGCAGCAACCCGGCTCTGCAGAGCGGACCGTGCTGCCCGGACTGACGGGAAACGTGGCGTGCGATGCGGCGATTTGCCTTCCAACACGCGATCGGTTTTCATGCGCTGGACTCTGCGGGACTGGATACGGCACGCTGTCGCTGCGGAGCGCGCAGTCTGCATCGTGCCTCGGTCATGGCACGGCTCCCTGCATGCATTGTGGCACGCTTCCACGACACGAATGCACGCACTCGCGCACGTGGCCTCGAAGTTCAATCGCGCTCACCGGGGAGCATGCACATACACACACTGTATGCAAAAGTGCGCACACTCCGTTTATCCATGCATATCCGTCAGTGTTCCTGCAGTGCAACGCTGGTTGTGGGAACAATTCTGCGGCACTTGCACAGCCGTCACTTGTGGTGCATTCGGCGTGAGGTATTATGCAAGGTGACGATAGTGACGTCGTCTTTGCCACGAGCGCTGGTGTTCCTGAACTGATTTTAGCAGTGTCAGGTATAGCAGAGCTGTAGTGCGCGCGAACACAGGGCACACTTTCGCGGCTGCTTTCTTTCTTTCTTCTGAAAGTTAACATTGTGCCACTAATATGCGCTTAGAAAACACCTTCTCTGGTTCGTGATAGTGAAACTTAAATGATTTCTAGGGATAGCAACAATAGTGATAACATGTGGAGTTCTTTGTCCCAAAACCCTATGATGTGAATATGAAAGACGCCCTAGTGGTGGACTCCGGAAGTTTCGACCATCTGGTGTCGTTTAACGCGCAATGACATCGCACACTACACGGGCCTTCACCATTTCACTTTCATTCAAATGCGACCGCCGCGACTGGGTTTGGGCCAGCAACTTCCGCGTCAGAAGCCGAGCATCCTATCCCCTGATCCATCAAAGCGGACGAAAAATACCAGTTGGAAGAATTGGAAGCGAGACTTCTAGTGTGCCGCCTCGTGCACTCATGTACAGACTAGAAGATACAGGAGAGAAAAAAATACGGCGGGAACTCGTTTATTCGAAATGCATGCCACATGAAAGACCGGCAATATATGAGACAGTGGCACCAGACTCGTGGTTAAGGGATTAAACTTCTTTCCTACCGTTGAGTACGGTACGACATGAGCACATTAACCACTTGACTCAACATAAATCAGCCGGGCTGAAAACCCGCTTTCAAAAAAGATCATCAGGCCATGGCAGCGCGTGGTAATGCTGCAAAGAGACTGCGAAGACATCACTGCATACTAACAACATTATTAGGAGCATTATGATGAGCTTGTGCACTGATGTGGCACTTCCACAGATAACACGTATCTTTAAATTTTGATTCTAGGATTCATTAGTTTTCATTTGATTTGGTTTTTACCACTGTCAGAAAAAACGCCAAGCCTGCGCGGTAGGCGCAGCACAGTCACAGCGAAAGCTAGAAGAGCGGCCTTTCAGAACCCTTTAAAAACACTAACTGGGTAACTACTGCCAGTACACTTGCTTGATACCCACTAGGGCATTAGTAATAAATTTTGTTTGGTAGTAGTCCGGCATTGGCTATGCTCTTGTTCGTCATTCTTCTGAGAAGCGTGGTATCAGCTATACACTTGCAAGAAATTTTGTGCCAATTGTTCATGCAGTGACAGACGACGATTAGGAATTATGGCTGTGGTGGGTATGCACCATAGTTAATAGGGAAACAAGAACAAGCTTTTGTGATAGTTAGGAGCATTGGACGGCCCACTCGTTATGCTATTCGCATTGTGCCACGACTGGTTGTTCTTTCGCTGTTTTAAAACGCTTTATAAGTCGCATTAACACGATTGCTTTCCCGACATCAAGCCTGCCTAAGGCAAGTTTGACAACCAGACTCAAGCACTGGTGTAGCTCAGTAGTAGAATAGTGGGCTGGCACCCAGCGGAACCAGGTTCGCGCACCCACTGTGCAATTGGTGCTAGGTAAAGCCTGCCTAAGGCAAGGTTTTTTATTTCGCACGATGTGGTTACGGACACCAGCGGCAGCGGCGGACAACATGCAACTGCGCGTAACCCGAAAAGTGATTTCATAACTGCTTTCACTGTAAAAACACAACAGCTCACGTGCTATCCCTCTCATAGTATTCGCAGCAACCGAGTTACAGCTCAAAACATAAGAAGAAACTTCCTAAAACGTGCTTAGAAAATCTAGGTTTTCTTCGTTTAAAACTCTGTAAAACTGAAGGCAATTCGTCTGCGGCTGCAGCACAAGCCCTATATTTCGGCATTCACAGAGCCGCTTGCTTGTGAACTTCGATGTCGGCGGCTAAGCTCCAGGGAATCGAATGGTCGATTCGTTTGCATTAAGCACGCTTAGGTCTGGCTAGTTGAGAAAATAGAGTTTGGTTAGGTTATTCCAAGCTTAGCCAATTTGCTGAACTATCTTTAAGCTTTACTGGTCAGGAGCCTCACGAGATGCCCTGCGCAATATTAAGCATTGCATCGAAGACAAAAACAGCAGAAAAGTGTGCATCTACTGCCCTCTTAAAAATCCTACTACAGCTTTTAGCTGTTCCTATACGGTATGTAATTGCAGTTTGCGCACTCATTAGGATCTCTGATTAGCTTCAACCACGTGGTGCTGGCGCCATTCGAATGAATAAGAAGCACTATTTTATCCTGCGGGAATAAGCGGAGCAGCGTCGCACGAACTTCCGAACTACTGCGGCACTTCGAATTCGCCCAATGGCGCCAAATTGAAGAGCCGCGGCGCCCGTTCACCGGCATTAAATATTAACGCCGCACGACGGTGGGGTGCAAGCACGGCCCTTTTGTCGAACGTGAGACACCCGAATGCGCACCACTTTTCCTTCGGGCACGGTCGTCGTCGTGGCGAACAGAGTGCGGTAGGCACGCCCTTGTTTTCAATGCAAAGCGTTTTTCGGTGTCGCCTCTTAAGAGCCGCGACGCGCACAGCCGCCGATGAAGAGGACGCCACTGAGCACAGCTTGTGCTTTTCCTGTTGTCGGTTGTCTTTTAGTATGCTTGTACCGGGGTCCTTAGTTCTCTCAGTCTCAGACTCAGTACGCGGATCATTTTCCTATTGAGAAATATTCCACCTTTTTCCGAATGTGATGGGCCGTGCGGCGAAGTAAGGGTGACGCTAACTCCATCGCTTAGGCCTAGAAGAAGCTAGATTAAGCTGGGATGAAATGGTGTCACGGTCCCTGTGTAATGTCTGTGGAACTTAATCTAGTCACCTCCCTACCTTTCTTATATTCTTTCTCTTTCTCTCTCGGCGCAACGAACATTGCGATACAGCCGCTCAATCAGATCGTGAGGGGGGCGTGCGAGAATGCATTATTCTCTCAAGAAAAGGTGCAGCAGCGAGAATATGCGTGCCTATTGCACATGGTGCCGTAAGATTCTTCAAGGACGCACCGAGTGTCCTAGCTACAATGAAAACATGCACTCATTGGCGACTAGGTTGGTTTCTAAAATTCTGAAATTCTGTCCGAATTAGTTTAATAATAATAATGATTGATAGATTTTAGCATTCTATGTTTTAAGCAACTTTCACTCTAGTATTCAGTCAGGTCAATATATAATCGTTCATGCTGGGAGTAGACAGCTAGAAAGACCGCATTATTGAGTTCTTCACCTTGTTTCTCCGTAGATTCTTTGATGCCACCTTCTTTACGATGCACCACACACATTCGTCACCCTTCTCTGTTTTAAGCTCCCTCCCACTAGGTAGGCTAGCAAACCAGAGGCTCCTTTTCCAGTTAACCTACAAGCATTTTTCTCATTAGTGTATCTACCTCCCTCTCCACTCACCTTCCTCGTAAATAATGTCATGAAAACCAAGCTAAATATTTGCTTAGGTTGGCTGTATTTCGTTTGTGACAGTTAGACACTGCAAAACAGAGAGTTAGAGAGAATATGGTGTGTTTTTGTCCAGCATAGATTTAAAATACTTTGCCTACTATAGACGCTAGTTTGGCACCACCGTTAGCTAGTATACTTTTGTAACTGTCCAAAATAACGCTGCAGAAAGGGCGCTTTCACAGGACGATGATTCACTTGTTTATCGATATATCTACAGTATTACAAGTGTGCACAAAAAGAGAGCTGTTCAGCTTTCATTTCTTTTAGAATTCAACATTATGAACCCTTATTGATGAAAATCTAATGCTATGATTCTTCGTTTAACAAATTCTGGTGAATCATAATGCTATATGTACATTTAGTTAGCTTAAGTGGCCGACCATTGGCAGGAAGGAATATCTTGAGCTACTGGTCACAAAATTCTTTAGTGCGAAAGAGGACATGCATTACTGAATACATTTATATTCATGCCAATGTGATTTTTGTCTTACCCGACTGCGTATTACGCATACTGGGGACAACTCTCACAGTGGATCACGGTGAGACCTAGTGCCCGGCGCACTCGGGGTTTCAGGGGAATGAACGGGCGGACCGTTTGGCTCGAGGCATTACTGGCCGAGTCGCAGACCACATCTCCCGGGAGGACACTTCGACACCTGGTGCGCCAAGAGGAATCCTCGAACTTCAAACACTAGGTAGGCGAACCAAAGCTCTCCCTCATCCTAACCTAAATAGGAGACAAGCACAGTACTGACGTCACCTGCAAACAAACACTCTTCCACATTCACACAGGTTACACAGAATGTAGCCTCACAGATACAGCTACATATGTTAGTGGTGCGTATAGCAAGACCAACATTGGAGCAAATATTACATATCAGTGCACATAATTTCCGGAGGCTGCCAGCTCGCCTCTGTTGAATAGCGATTCCCTGAATGGGTTGTGGGAAGCGCGGCTGGCGGAACTGGACATGGGAAGCCAACTGGCGACCCTTGACCAGGCTCGGCGAGCTGCTGTAGCCAATGAGGCCTAGGAAGAGGGGCACCACCCACCCTATACTAATAACAACTAGCCTTGATATCAATAAATGTTTATTCATAAGATAAAGATGCAAGAAAGGACAAGAAAGGGGTTAGAATGTAGCTGTGTAAAGGAAAACAGACCATATCAATAAAGTGGCGTTGTGTTGATAAGAAATGTGGTTGTGTATCAATAACATCAATTTCCAGAGACTCTCATGCGATTTCGTTACACGTTTTCGTAAGCTGAAATGTATAGTTTACAGCAAATAAAATACTAAAAAGTTAACCGAAGAAAACTGGTGGTGCTGCTCTTATACAAGCAACAATGACTGCTCTTAATGATTTAGCATAGAGGTGCATGTCACTAACGTAAGACCTTAAATAAGACGTAGTTATATCTTCACTCATTGAAAAAAGCGCGTCTCTATTTCAGCCCAACGGCCACAATACGATCTCAACCTATCGCTAAAGTACACCATATTTAGGTATACCTTTGCGGGAAAAGTGCATTTTTGTATGTCAACAATGACGTGTCCTTAGAAACTGTATCTAAACTCAGAGGGATTGTAGCTCTTATCTATTCCATTTGAGGAGCACTCAAATACTTCTAAGATCATAATGATTTCACCAGCCATTTTATTTCATCTGAGCTCCATAAGCAGTTGATTCTTCATGACCGAATTACGTATGTATAACGTCGTCACAAAAGGGCGCTCACAGCTACCTCATTTAGATCCGTAAAATAAGGTCGCTCGACGTGGAGAACCTCAACGTTATGGCAACTCCCTTCATCGGCAAAGGAGGAAGATAGTAAGTACGGGAAAGAGCACACAGAGTCGTGCCTCGGGAGAATCGTCCGACAGAAAGTGAAATGAATTTTTGCGCCTCGGAGAAGAGACAGTTGGGAAACGACCCTACCTCACAGAACGACGTTGGTAATATACTTGTCAGCTGGGGACGCTGTCATCCATTCTCAAGAAGCCCCGCCCGGCCGCGCTATAACCTAAACTTTCACCGTTTTCATGTGCTTCTCTTGGAAATTGCTTGTGACGAGTGAAGGGCCTGGTTTCAAGGCGAAGACTTCAGCTGCCTCCTTGAATGAGAAAATTGATCGTCGGCATATCGCGGCGACGGCGTCAACAAGAGTGAGGCAGAAAAATCGTCACTGGATGACGTCACCATATGACGTCGTCACTAGGTGACGTCACACACCTTAACATGATGGCGTTCTGCATGGCATCGTTGCTTGGTCAGAGATGGGCGCATCGTGGAGGCAGTTTAGAAACCAGGTGAATCACAGAAAGCTTTCGGAGAAGGTGGAAAGGATAAAAAGTATAAGTAAACAAAGGTGGCTTGCGCCTCACGAGTCGTCTCAGGCGAATGCTTTAGCAGTTTGTCTCTGAACTATAAGCGAGATGTACGCTTGTACAAGTCGATACCGAAAGGCACGACGCGATAGATGTCATTGGCTATAGATTATAACTACACACGTGGCATCAAAGAAGCCGTTTGTCGAATAAGTCATATTACAGGCGCTTTCTTTTACCGTACGCACAAAATCAAGGAATCGTAGCAAGTTCGCAAGACATGTACGTCATTGGCAACCCGTTCGGGTCAGCTGCTACACACATCATGTCTAGGACGGTCCACTGAAGCGAGTGGTTAACGACGCCTTCGTCTTTCAGACTCACCGGACACCTCAGACAAGCATCGGCGGCTGACCGACCGTTGGTCGATTGAGGCAGGCTCCCGTTTTGTCTTCACACTTTCTTTTTTTTTACACTTTCTGCACAGGTCCGTTAAGATATTACGCCTCCTTGGATTCTCCTTGGTATGCACCATCAGGAAAAGAAATAAAAAAAGAAAATACGGCTGCATGAAGGGGTCATCGGTGCGCCGTGGTGGGTGTCTTGCTCATTTGCAAAGCGCTCACGCCGGCCCATCGGGGCGATAACGCTTAAAGAGGCGCTCCCCGCGAAATGGGCTCTCAATTTGACGGAAGCCTTCGGCTCACCTGCGGTAAAAACTAAAAGCAACGAGAAAGTAGAGAATTACAAAGCCCATCCAAGTCAAGTCGTAAAGCACACATGTTTTCTTTCCACTTTCTTTGTTCCGGACGGTTCTCTCCTTCTCACCTTTGTGTATTCCCCTTCTCAACATCTCTGCGCTCTTCGTAATTTTCTTCTTACATTTGTTTGCCTTTGTGATAAGTGCTTCTGGAGCACCAGTTAAAGATAGAAAAGCGCAAAACTAACGGGATGGTGCACAAAACAAAGAGCGACGGAGAGAAATAAAAGGTCACGCCGCCAAGGAACCTCGCCTACAAACAGGCGGCAAGATACGGGGAGGATCGCTAGGGATGGCGTACACGAAATGAGGGTCGAGGTGAAAAGAGGAAGTTACGATAGCCGTAAAACACTAGCCTCTTCCTCCCTCGTCCAAACCTGGGGCTCGAGAATAATAGAAAACTGCGCGCGAAAACGACGGGCCGCCACTGTTGAGATGCGGATCGTAAAAACGATTTTATTTGAGAGGAAGAAGAAAATCGCCAACGAGAGAGAGAGAGAGACAGAGGAAGGGAACATAGCACTGCGCAAATGAGACGAGCTTTCCGAGCTGGGAAGTGTCCGCCCTCCACACATGCATCCTTCACAGCTCTATAGCACGTCAGTCGTTTCGATTTCTCTTGCTATTTCGAGCTCCTTCCTGTACCCTTCCCATCCGGCTCTTTGACTCCCATTTCTCGCCCTAACAATTTGCGCTCTCTGACTCCTGCTGCTGCCCTGTACGGATTGAACAGGCCGAGCTACCTGTGATCTTAACCCTGCCGCGCCTGTTCATTGCATTGTCGACGAGCGCATCGGTGTTCGCTGATGCTGCAAAAATGCTCAATGGCGTAACATGTCTGACGTAACTGCATGGCAGTGGCGAAAACTTGATTTGTTTCTCGCACCCTACTGTTCATACGGGTATTGAACTTTGGGTGTGTAGCGTCAGCCTGTTTAGTCATCCGGCAAAACCGCGTTCTTTATAATATGCGGGTTTGACTATGAGGTATGCCGTATTGAAGGGCTCCGTAAATATCGACCACCAGAGGTCTTCTAACGTGCGACTAATTCTAAGCACACAGGCCTCTATGAGTTTTTCTCCATCAGATCTCGGCCTCCCCATCTGGGATTTAAAACCGCTATACTTTGCGGTCAGAAGGCAATTAAGTACCATAACCAGTTAAGATCTTTGGCGGGTAAAGCAACGTTCCGAGAAACTAAAGTTTGAACTCACTTGCATTTCTATTCTTACTCCTTCCGCCATTACGACCAGCTCCTTTAACTTATACCAGTCACCAAACTTGTTCGCAAGCTCCTGATACCTCGCAGAGTCTTGTGAAGCCTCAAAAACTCATGCTTATAAATGCAAAAATTGTGAGGATGCAAAACGAAGAGAGAGAGAGAGAGAATTTAATTACAGAAAGGTAGAGATGCGAAACCAAGTTTCCAGAGAAGGCCTATGGCAAGAAAGAATGTTATCTACTGAGAATTTCTAAAGGTCCCTACGCAAAGACAAGCATACATCCCATCTAAATGATATGTAACAAGCGTGAGTTACTACTCGCTCTTCCTCGATTTATCACAGCACGATGTGCATACATTAACACTGCACTAACCAGCGAATCGGGGTTACACGTGCCTTCGGGGACATGGCGAAATGACCTATGCTGTGTCTTGACAATCTAACCACACGTACTTATTTCGGTGTGATGAACCAATTGCGCAAACTTCAATTTCTTTCCTCTCAATATATTCCACTAGCATGATGTAGTCTGGGGACACTGACCGAGGCCATCCTCGGTAAGAAATACTTTCAGGTGGTGGCTGCGTTTCTTGCAGACGATTGCACTTTGAGGCATATAGGTTACGCAGTTTTGTTTGTCGTAATTTTGCTCTTTTTGTTCTTTATTCTTCGTATTTATCTTTATTTTATCATCTTTTTTCCCCTTGTCCCCTTCTCCAGCACAAGGTAGCCAGCCTGTCTAAGAACTATATCTAACTAGCCTGTTTGTTAGTCTTCCTCCTCCTCCTCTTCTCGTAGCTCTTTTTTTTTGGAGCGTACGTGCGTTAATGCAAATTGCAAAGGAAATCGTAAATGCAAGCCGCCAACGAAGACGCACTCTTATGCTTCTTCTTTTTTACGGAAGTTTGAGAAAAACGAAACCCATCAGAAAGGCGTAAGAGGAACGAAAAAAAAAAACCAAGAGACACGTGCGATGTCCTTTCCAACTATCATGAAGTGCGGCTAATGGCTCTTCCAGTGTTGTTTAACTTCCGACTGCTCGGTTTGGTTCTCTAGGCGGGTGAGTTAATGCGGGTCTATATTACACCGTTATGACGCCGCTGACCTGAGCGCGGTGCGGAATGGCCCTGAGGGTCCGCTTCGTTGAACAGGTTGGGCATCCTCGCCACCCAATTGTTGATAGAGAGCGAGTAAGAGAAGGAAGAGAGGGAGACAAAAGGGTCTATCTATACATACCGCGTATCACCAATGAAAAGGCGCTAAATGAAGCCCACCGTGGCCTAGTACGGACTCGAGCAGAGATTAACGATCAATGAGGCGCCGGGAACCGACGCTCGCCGGTCGTGCCCCGTCAGCGGGCAAAGCTAGGCGATTTGAAGCGTGGACCATGACTTTGACTGGAACCCAGCAAGAGGCCCACCATGACGGAGAGAAAAGTACGCGAAAATATCAGCGAGAGTGGAGGGGGGAGGGAGAACTGGGAGGGGGGATAGAAAGTTGAGTGCCTCTCGCGTCACGTTAATTATCGATGACCAAAAGCTCCCCACCATCTGTCCCGTTGGATGCTCTCGTTTACGCACGGCTGGAGTGAGGAAGACGAAGCAATGCGCGCATTAATAGCGGAAAAATGAAAGAGAGCCGAAGTCCTTAATTTGGTTAGATGAATTATGTTGACGCAATTGAAACGTTCTTATCGAGAAGCAAACGAGAAGTGCGTGCGCACCAAGTACAACTTTTTTCTATGTTTGCTTTAAAAGAAGTTGAGTGAGAACGTAACCAACAAAAAACCACACAGATGCCCCATTCGCTTCATTGTCGTCTGTGTTTGTAAAAAATTGTTCACCACATCCCCGTGGAGTGTTATTGACGCTTGAATATCAGCTCTCAGCTTTCCAGAAATGAATGCTGTTCCCATTGCTGTGTAAGGGTCCATGTAAACGTACAAAAAACAACGCGACACTTATCGCCAGTACGGTACACATTGTACGTGTTGGACTTGTTTTAACACAAACGCGTTTTTCGCCGAGGTTCATCAGGACTTGAGTGACGCATTTCCGTCACGGCAATGACGTCGAAAAGAATGCACGTGATCAGATCGCAAAAGAAAAGTGCTCAATAACCGGAAGTCGAACCCATTATCTCTGGGTGCGTGACAGCAGTATCTGGGTACGTTATCCACTTTTCCAGGGTCACATACTCTGATGGTCACACAAACGCGCCTTTTACATATGGCACTTTCCCCTCACACTCGTATTCGTCGGCTGTAAGGCCATGAGTCATGGTCGTGGCCACCCCGATTAGCTCGCGAAACCCGTCGCTGCTATTCGCTTCCGTCCACTTCGGCATGTTCACACACGAAAAGGGGCAATTTTCGTCAACACCTACGGTGAGATGGTGACCTTAGCCCAAGCGTCGTAGGAAGCCTGCATATGCGTGCTTCTGTAGGCACGGAGGCGCGCACATGATGGCTGCATAAAGCATCACCCTCGCTTATAGCGTCTTTTCATACCAAAAAATTGCTCTGTGACGCGTGTCTCCCTCTTCTGACTGTAACACCGCGTGCTACGCTTCCGCTCGCCCCGAGCAAATCGCTGCAGGGCTACAGAGTACACAAAAAGCACGTTGTCTTGCATTCAACTCGTTAAGACACTGTGAAATGCATGCCGATTTCAGCTCAAGCCTTACGTTCGTTCAGCGACGCTCTTCTGGTACTTGCACCACTTGCTTACGACGCTCTCACCGTTTACTACTAAAGTTACCACAGGAGCTTCTTTATGTATGATCATGGACGTCAGTCGTCAGGATGGAGGTGAGCCACCAAGCATCAGCGTGCGTGCATTCACGTTAAAGGGTCCCTCACAAGATACCATAACAAATTTTAGTTAGACGGTGAGCGTTGTTTTGTGTCCGATGAAGAACATTGTGGCTGTTTCTCAATGGATCCATTACGAGATGAAAAAAGCGATATTTTGAAGTGGCGCGATGTCATGAGACGAGCAGGCAAGGTCGAAGCCCTTGCCCGCTCGCCTCGCTTTGCCTTGGCAAGCCAAAATCTTTGCCTACTCTGTCCGGCATCCCATCGAGAGGAACACGTCGTGCGCACGCCAGGGCACGCGCGCTGAACGAGCTCGAGTAAGCCCAAGCCACCGAGCGTGTGTTCGGTGTTGCTTGGCTGACCAGCATTATTTTATGACCTTCTGCCTCGCCCATCATCAGACTTGAAACCTATTACCATTCCACTGAACAGATAGTGGTGGCATGGCGAGCCGAGTCGCATTAACGTTTACTCGGAGGTGGAAGAATAAATTTGCCCAATGAGTGCTCCAATGCTCCAGAACTTCACTTTCGTTTCCAAGACTGGCGTCATCTCAATGTGTTTACCGCGGAGCACCACTAGGACACAAACGCATGCAAAACGGAGGCACATTATTCCCGCGTGCCGCTGGAATTCACAGAGGGAAATGAAAAAACGACGCACGATTTCACTTTGTGTGTATAATTATTTCTGTCAAGTTTTATTCGTCTATTCCAACAACAAGTTGCACACGCTACAAAGATTATGTCAAAAAAGTTTCGCCATGTGACGTGCTACAGTTGGTGACGTCAGAGAACAGTCGTATACGTAAAGAGCCGACGTGACAGCATACCATGTACGAAGGGCAATTCCATCGTCTACGTCATCCCTGCATTCTCTGAGCGCGAGCACGCGAGAAGAGCAAGCAGTGTTCACCTTGAAATTTGGACCTATTTCCGCGGCGCCTATACTAGCGTTTCAAATTTTGGCAGACGTGATCTTGAACTACCATTGTATGCGGGGCGCTCGTCAGCTCGAAACTGTCGAAACTGGTGAGGGGCCACTTAAAATACCTATAGACATTGTACAAACTATATTATATATATTCACCCTAAACATTTAACTATTTCTGAGAGGACAAGTATTACTGTCGTTTTTACTGATTCCTATGATGCATGTATCAACCATGTTTCTTCAGCACGTTACTTTCAAGAAGTGTAGAATAGCAAATAGGACGCTTTTCCGATTCATCTGCAATCACTTTCCATCCTTGCTACTTCTATGTCTATCCATCTGCCAAGTAGCGTGGATTTCATCGTCATACTCCGGTTTCGTTATATTCACTTTCAGGTTGTCTCTCTTGGGGAATCCAACCCTGTTTTAAACTCATCAACTATATTATTACTTTTTTGGAGAAAAGGCGGAGAAGTGAGACTTTGTGAAATATAGTTTACACATAATTAGCCATTTTGAACTAAGTTCCGCAAGGCTGGGTCACATCAGAGCTGGTAGGCACATGGCTGGTACTGGCTTGGCTAGGGGTTTACCTTCTAACCGCGATCTTTCTAACCCTTAGCTCTACTATACTATACTATGCTATACTATACTATACTATAACATACTATACTATACTATATCCTATCATACTATACCATAATATACTATACCATACCATGCCTTATTGTGCTATACTATACCATGCTATGCTATTTCATACTATACTGTAATATACATGTCTATGCGTTCTCTCTTTTACGTGTGAAGGACTTTTGAGGCTAGGCTTGTCGGCGACTCCTGTCGTCATGGTATGTCATGTAATCGAGTTCCATCATAAAAATTGGTTTGCGCCACAGTATGTAGATCCAGCTACTTGCCGCCGGTCGACTAAAATGCAGAAGGGAAGTGTTAGACCAACAAATGGCCGATGCCGTTAGTGGAGCAGAGACACCATTCCTTACAAGCCGTAGGGAACTCAAATTGTGCTAGTAGGAAGGAAGAAAGAGAAGGAGCACCATAGGGTAAGCTGTTTTCCGTCGAGTTTCCCTACATGCCTGGTTTCAGGCTGTGCACCACTGCAGTGTCTCATCAGGTAAATCCCTCACAAAATACTACATGTTTCGCCCCTCCCAATCGCATTAAGTCCTGGCTTTTTAAATCATTTGTTGCATGTGGGTCTCATTCTTTCTGCGATTTTTTACCTGTTTTTCGATCTTTGTTTTCTCCCCTTTCTTCCCATTCCTTCCTATGTTTCTCTGTCTTTTATTCTCTCTCTCTCTCTTTACTTTTTCCTCTCCTCACACCCACTTTTTTCCCACCACTGTTGCTATTTTATAACCATACGCGTTTATATGTTTGATTTTACTATATTGTGTTTCAGCCACAAAAAGTTACCCATGCAAGACCACGCCACGTCTGGGAAGCTTCGCGATTGTTTCGCATCATTCCGTTAAGATTCAACGCAGGACGGGAATAGTCCATAGGGAGTTTCGGAATAACGTTTGCAGGCGCTGCGGGCGTCGATGGCATAGTGGGTACCATATGAGCTTTAGAATAGCGTTTGCCCTCCTGCAAACCGCAACTCACAATCGCAGCGACACTGCAGCCTCAAAACCACCGTTTGCGGGCCGCACGCAGTCGCTATTTTGAATTTTCTGCGGGCGGGCCGTGAACGCGAAGGGCGACTCGCGTTACGCGCATGCGCAGGGGCAGCGAGTGCACCGCAAGAGCTCGCGGTGCGCTGTTCTAAAACTCCCTAATATTATTGTAGAGTTTACTCGGCAAAAGTCGCTGACTGGGCTATTCGGTTGTGCAAGCTTAAGGTTAACAGCACAGAGTATCGAGGTTCAGCGTAGAAGGCTCAGTGATTGTTGATGTACAGTTGTTTCGTATCTTTGCATCTGTTTCTATCTTTTTTCACTGTTTCTATTGTTCACTCGAGTATATATAATGTAAGAGCCTTTTTGCCAATAAAACCAGTTGGAAGTCAGCGCTGTCTGTCCGCCATGTGTCATTTTCCCCCTTTTAACTTCAAATATTACTCGGTCACCCGTGATAGCGCCGGAATCATTAACAGCACAAGTAAAGTAGACTACTGTTAATCGAAACCTGAAACCTGAAGACACCAGGAAAATGTGTTTTTTTTAACCAGAAATTTTGTTTATGGAGAGATAAGCACGGGCACGGAATTAAATTACAAAACGAATCATATAAGAGGCAGTTGCATTATAAGGAGCAATTTCGTTTAAGAAAGTTTTGTTTATTGGGAGTCCACTAAAATGCTGACGTGCCCTGTCACTTGTCAGTTTTTCAACAGCCAAAGCTCTGTTCGCTGCTCTCAGCGTTCAGTGTGTATTACTGTAGCCCTTTCAGTGATGATGCGTAGAGTATGTCTAAGAAGGAAATGTTCTGTTGAGTGTTATTGACGTTTGTGGCAATAATTTTTTTCTAAACAAATGTACATGCCAACTTTAATCTCACGTCACGCACCACGTCTTTTATGAAAAAAAAGTCTTGAAACTTAGTGTGCACATTAGTGCGGGCCCCCTGAGTAGACAACTTGCAATTATTTGACTTCATTATGCTGTGCACTGCTGCAGAGGATCACTTTGCTGGATGCACTACCATGTTCGACAATTGTTCGACTTGACGCGTTCCAAGACCAATGTGAACACTATTCTTTTTCTTCGCCAGAAACCTATACAACCAAAGAACTAACTGTACACGCATTTCCGGCCTATTAGTGTATTCTCTTTATGCAGATACTGAAGCTGACTGGTATCAGAATAATTAGATGATTAGTTACACACGACTTAACTCTAATTACTAAAACTCACACAAAACGACGCTTTCCTTCATTTTCTTGCTTGGAACGTAATACTGAGTGGCTTGGAATTATGCCACGCGAATTTCAAACGTTTCTGACAGCGCATCATAACTCGTGACTGAAGAGGCTAGTATTAGTTATTGTTTGCAGGGCAAGGGTTCCTTCAAATAAAGAGTGGCGCCTTGAGCATGCCAGCTGCTGCGTTCGCCAATGTCAGAACCACGTGACACTATACTGTACATTTACTGTACTATACAAGGTGTGTGAATCGAGCACGCCCTCCCCTGTGGCGCCTCGTTCACACAGCTTGCGCGAGTGCTGACCAAGTGCGGCTCGAGCACCCGGAACATGGCCACCGCGGTTTCGCAATGAGACGCGTTTCTGAACATGTCTATAGTCGGTGGCAAGCTAAGAATAAGAAGTAAAGTACACCGCTGTCCATTTGTATTATGCGCGTCCAATGGCGGCAGCTCTTCGCCATGACGTAACAATCATGATGAACCGATTCAGCATGGCGCCGTTCGCTACGAGAGGCGACGCGCCGCTGCACCGAGACCGGGAGGCGTCCATTCAGTTTTCCTGTGGCGTTTTTTTCGTCAGGAAGCTATTTCATCGACTCGCACTCAGCATTATCCTCGCTGGCCGTCATTAGATGGGGACCTTTCTGAGTTTTAAGTGTTTGAAGTGCACTGAAGCGGCAGAGCTTCATCGCGTTCGGTCGTTTCGGCAGCGTGAAGCAGTTACTTGGCGTCTACTTCATCAATTGCTAGGATGCAGTGAGGATATCGCCCGAAGGTGACCACACTCAACAATTTTTGATCGATATGTGGGGTTTAACGTCCCAAAACCACCATGTGGTTATGAGAGACGCCGTAGTGGAGGGCTCCGGAAATTTCGACCACCTGGGGTTATTTTACATGCAACCAAATCTGAGCGCACTGGCCTACAGCATTTTCGCCTCAATCTAAAATGAAGCGGCGACAACCGGGGTTCAATCCCGCGACCTGTGGGTCAGCAGCCGAGTAAAGCAGCCATGTAAAGTGAAAGTCTGAATTGGTGCGTCTGTATTTTGTGGAATGTGGGCGTCTGTTATCTATCGCCCACAGAAGCCGTGGCATCAGTGTTGCCACATGTGCGTGTGTGAGTGTGTTACTTGGGTGTCGCTATGAGGGAACCTTGCTGATCTTCTGCGATATGCGCTGTGCTGTGCGCCTATATAAATGATGTGAATGCGGACAAGCCGCGAGAAAAAAGCGTCCAACAGAACCAGCTATGCGATACATTACAAAAATAGACAAACCTGTTGGGGAAAATAAGCAATGTTCTATGCATCATAAAGTGAATTGACGTCATCCGGTGAGTGTGTGACTAATTATGTGCCACGTTGAAAAGCCCGTTGCGTAAGCGCTTGCCTCATGCCCGATGCACGAACGCCTTGCATGCATGAAAACCACCATGCGAGGTTCTTCAAACTGCGAAATTACGCACGCTATTTATCATCACTGCATATATCGTGATTGGTGCAGCAATAACGATCAATCACAATCAGTTGTATCGATCGTAATTCTTACTCAGGTGACACCGCTAAAACTAATTTTGTGCGAAAAAAAAAAGATCTTGATCTTGTTTTTTAAGGTGTTATACGATACTTAGTGATACCTTATTAAGAAGTCATAGTGTTGTCTAACTTGTTTTTTTTTGCATTTGGCCAGTACGGTGTACATGTATTACGTAGTGATAACTTGTTTATACTAAATTAACGTCCCATGAAAGAAAACATCAAGGATGCATTGCACTCCCATATGACAGCAAAGTCTGCCACGCAATTCACTCCCATTCACTGGAAAGAGAAAACCCTGTTGCCAGCACAGACACCCCTTCGCATGAACACATTCATAGAAGGTAGTGGCCCCTGTTCCAGCAAATCTGGGTCACGTTTTGAAAACGTTGAATATTCAAGGGCTGACGGGGTCACGGCAAACCATCCAGTACAAGTTGTCAAACCAAGAATATAAAACTTTACCCACAGCTTTTAGTCACCGCTATTTACCCACGTACAATGCTTTGGCATTAACTTAACGAGAATGTATGCAATGACTCCTACTGTTAACCACAATGTGAGCTATGCACTTTTATTTCGTTGAAAGAAGACGTCAGATTAAACATTGGCGTTCACCTCAAACCCAATGACAAGCACCAAAACGCGAGATGCACATTTGGTATTCACAGCAGTACAAGAACCTCAATTCATGTAGTCAATCTCAGATCACTTCTACATTCTTAGCTTTCAGTCATAGTTGCCATAGTTACAGTAGGTAGCGAAGAAACCTAGTTGCGCAAGTTTCGTAAAACAACATGAAAATTGCAGACGACCTTATAAAACTTGATTTGTGACCCTGTGCCATTTTTTAAAAGCGTTAAACAAGAAGTCTTTTTTTTTAACTTCACTATAACTGCGACATTGTTTGTTTTAGTACCACTATAGGAACCGCGTAGAAACATCGCCTTCGAGAGATGTACATTGCTTCTTCTTGGACTCCGAGATTAGCGCGGTAGGGGGTGTGATTTAAACAACAAATATATTGCTAAGCTGACTCTGAACTCTGTGCCCTCAAAAGTTTGCTTACCGAGCTTTGATTTCTTTATCTCAATATCAATGAAGGATTGCAAGGTAAGGGTTTAATGCAGGAAAATTAATGCCCTTGTTTGAGAACTACTTCTTTTGAAGTGCGGAGACATGGAAAATAATGGCATTGTGTGCTCGTGGGCGGAGCTCATATTTATTCTTTGGTTGCCACCCACTATAGACCACACCACCACCTCGCGTCACAGCCCACGTCACGGTGCTTCGCTAATGCTCATAGGTCGCCCGTAACACCTCCTTTCCCGGTAGCTTCCATTCGCTCGGCGCTCTCCCGACGCGAGGTGCACCGTGCTCCCTACCGGGCTGCAGAAATTAGGCGGCTTCTTCCTCTTCTCACCACTATCACCGCAACCATACACACTGGCCTGCACGAAAGGTAGACGTGCCCCTTTAGCAGGTGGCTTCTCGTGCCCGCGTTCGGCTGCCACCCTTTGTGCAATATTCCATCACCTGCCGGCATTGATTGATATGTGGAATTCAACGTCCCAAAACCACCATATAAATATGAGAGACGCCGTAGTGGAGGGCTCCGGAAATTTTGACCACCTGGGGTTCTTTAACGTGCACCCAAATCTGAGCACACGGGCTTACAACATTTCCGCCTCCATCGGTAATGCAGCCGCCGCAGCCGGGATTCGATCCAGCGACCTGCGGGTCAGCAGCCGAGTACCTTAGCCACTAGACTATCGCGGCGGGGCCCATCACCTGCCGGCAAGCGTACACTCGGACGGTCTTGCGGAGTTCGCTGTCAGCCCACAAGCCCTTGATTGTCGCACTGCATGTGCTGTGTCCCGAGTAAATAAAGCCGCGTTTGTTGACGACGTGCCTCGAGTGCCATCTCTGCGCCGTGTGGGAGAGTCGACGAACCCAGCCCTATAGCATCTTTGTGCGCAACAGAAGCGGAGATTGGCACGTCCCTTCCCGGTCGCTTCGTAGGGTAAGCCTTTAGCAAACATATCACCGCAAAGGCTACGCTAGGCTCTGGTAGCGTTCCTGGATAGCTGACTGATTATACGGCTGTCACCTTCCGATCCTGGGTACGTGGGTTTGAAGCTGACATCACCAAGCATATTATAGGGGCGAAGCTCTTCAGGGTGTGGGTCGTTCCCTCCTCCGTCCATAGTATGTAGCCAGTTCTAGTTTATGAATTGCTCACTAGATAGCGTTGTGTGTCTATAAGTAAAAGTGTATATAAGATCACTAGATGGCGGTAGGGTATTCCTATAGTTGATGATTAAGGAGGAGGGGGGGGATGGGCGGACGGACAGACGCTTTGCCCCACTCGTCATAATTCACTCCGTCAGTATGCTGCAATTTTTGCGCATAATTTTTCCCACTCTTTCTATTTCTTTCTCAAAATTAACGCAGGAGTTCTGGGAGCGAAGCAAAAGAAGAGAGCACATGCCAATCTTTGGCGATGATAATTTACTTTCTATGACATACGGTAAACCTCTAGCATAACAGCCCTAGCGGCTCTAATAGTCTAATTGAGATTTCGCAGTGCAGGATCCCTTAAAGTGATAGAGTGTCTTCTCATTTGTGGAAGCTCACTCTCACAGGTGTATCTCATCGTTAATGTCATCTAATGTCATCGTTATTCTTATGGCTTCCCGGTCTCAAAAAGCTATATTAAAGTGTATTCATATTTATGCCTTCTTTTAATAAGTTCTGTTAAAATCAAGGATGATGGACAAAGCAGAGACGTGGCAGACGCAACGACTGCATTATCAACTGCGTTCGTCATCTTCCATGAAAACCTGAAACACATACAATGTTTATACAATAAAGAAACAAAGGGTTACTTGAGAGTCAAGCAACTAATGCCACTTCTCTCCTTCGTCATTTTTCTTGTTTATTGCCAACCAACTGAGCCAGACTTTAACCTTTCTTTCATTACCGTAGTGACATAGAGCGTATACACTCCAGTTCATCGTAATTTCACATTTGCATATGACACCTCCCTTTTCTGCTGCCGAATTTCAGCTATATTTATGGTCGGTACATCAGTGGCCTAGTTACTACGAATTCACTGCCAAGTTTCGCCAAGCACACACACGCACACAACACATACACGCACAACACACACGCACGCACACACAATCATTCACGCACAACACACACGCACGCACACACAATCATACATGCACACACAACACACACACACACACACACACACACACACACACACACACATGCCTGACCGTCACCGTCACGCAATGATAGCGAGGTCGTCCTGTCCGTCCCTCTTCGCAGCGTCATCCCGCGCCCTTAAACAAACCACCGACAATGCGTACTGCCATTTATACATGAATAATGAGCTCAGACGCTGCTCGCAATGAATCCACTCTCGATTGCCCGCATCCTCTGCGTACGTACCGGACTGCCCCGGAGGAGTGCAAAAGCCAAAGTGCGAAAGCATTTACTAATTAGCCGCCACCGATATCGGCACCCGCGCAAGCAGCGCGCGTTCCACGAGGCTCTCCTTCGCGTGCTCGGAGCCTCTCTTCCACATCCACCCTCCTTCTCTTTCTTCCTACCATAGCAGCAACCGTTGTGCGGCGCGAAACGCTGGCCCCAGAGCAGAGGGCTCGCGCCCGGGGCTCTGTATTTCCCGAGGCGCCCCCGAAACACGTTAGGAAGGAGAGCGCGAAAGAGCAGCGCTTTGTGACTGCTCGTAAGAAGTTAATTATGAGGATCAACAAAGCCGGCTGCTCCCGAACACTGCGCTGCCGTCTTGGAGAAGAAGACCTGGGCAAAGCAACACCCTTCAGAGTCAATAAACATGGAAAGTCCCGCTATGGCTGGTCTGGGGTCTCCAGCTCATCCACCCGGTCATGCTGCTCCCTGTACCCTGCACGGTCTTCGTTTTCCCTACCTTCTTGCCTCGCGCTGTCCTTCGTCCAATGCTTACTCGCTGATAAAGGCGAGCCGACGGACATGTGAAGCAAGCTCACAAACTTATCCGTGGATCACCCAGGTGTGGGTGATCTATTTGTTTATTCATCGCCATCACTTTTTGTCTACTGTATGCTTGTGATTGACAGCTGCTAAACAGTGTTTACGCCACCGTGTTGCGGCTATTGAGGTCACGGGTTCTATCCCTGTTATAACAGCATGATATTGATGAGAGAAGGAGAGGGTGGGTGTAAAAGACGTTCGTCTAACTAGAACTTGTTGGACGTTGTATAATAATGGATTTATAAATGGGCTAGTTGGTGTCACATATTAGAAAACTGTAACTGCATGAAAAAATGGCCTTCTGTTTAGTTTTTTTCATTCAGTGACTTTTCATTCACGCTTCAAGTTTTGTTATCCTGTTCACTGCTGAGCAATTCATACTTAGTTTGTGTGTTGTGTCGTACTACTCAATCAGCATTTTCTCTATTTTCCTAACTCACTATTTTCTACTTTCTCTATTTGGTTGGGCTTTGCCACGAGCCGAGATAACCGGTATCGGCAAATCAAAGGACTCCAAGATTATGAAAAAAATTTTCGCCTTCTCAGGTAGAAGAAGGGCGCATTATGCAGTACATGGCAACAAAGGCTAATATTGTGTAATCTCCGACGAACACACCAAGCGCCACTCTACTTCTTCTTATTCCTTTTTTTTAGCAGAGACAGTATTTTGCCCCACCACCGATTTTTTTTTGAATGCGAAGCATTTCTTAGCAAACTTCGGCGACTTTGAGCGTATCTATCTATCTAGCCGCTTACGTTTAGGTGCTCTCGCGGTCACCCCATTCACTAGGCGTCAGCCAAAATTAGAATGAGAGGGTAAGATGGTTTGAGGAGTAGACCGCGCTTGTCAAGACATAAATAATGTCACAATCTCATCGCGTACGTCGTCAAGCACTTCCCGCCAAACAGTGGCACATACCCGCGGGCAAGTATGTGTCGCTGGTTCGGGTATATACCACAGGTGATTAACACTTGGTATCTACCCAGAAACGACGAGAACACACATGGGCAATTTTAACGCGCGAGTGTTAAGAAATATCTGACGGCGGTAGCGTCAACCCGACGAGCCCCAGCTGGAATCGAATCCATGCACCCTTGGCGCCAATAAAGCATTTTACCACAGAGCTACGCCAGGTCTCGGAACTACTTTTCAAATAGACGCTGAACTTCGCGAAACGTTAATAGTGGTTCCAGTGCTGCCTACCCGCATTTATAAACATTACATATGTACCATTTTGATACAGCCTTCACGTCGGGTTAACGTCAGATGTGATTAGTTACCATGCACTGAGGTCGATTTCTGTAGCAGTTCCCGGGGCCAGCATCTTCGCGAGCATCGGCGCTTCATATCAGCATCTGGTGTTGCTAATGCGCATGTTCCAGTTGACATCATTGTGCAAGGGCAAACAACTGGTTATAAGAACATCTGCAGCTCTTCAACATATGTCTGTGCATGCAACATTTGTACGTATATTTAGCGTAATTTCATGACGTGTCACTCAATAAAAAATGGCAACATGGTCACCTTTTCTCGGCATGCTTCGCATAACGTGGATTCCCAGGTAGGTGGGATCTGCCAAACTTTTTCTATTTGATTAATATCTGACGCATCTGTGAAGCAAATATATAACGAACATGCCCGGGCAAGCTGACATTCTATTTTGGAGCGGCAAGTGCGAAAACAGACCTAATGCCTTCAGGTAATATGCGGAGCATTGTTGGTCAGCTGCCAGCTCGTATTGAGATCACGTGCTACGTTACCAACAGGCAGAAAAAGAGAGTTCTACGCTAGCCGTCATGGCCCTCTAGCAGCGTTGACTTACTGTCCCACGTTTCAATTCGCATCTTATATACCTCACAATTAGAAGTAATGAAGGGGGGGAGGATCTCCCCAGTAGGCCAGTGTGTAAAGTACTGAACGTATTAGTCGAAGGTCGTTGGTTCTGTTGCTGACAGTGGCATGTTAAGTTTCTTCTACTTTTTGTTCATCAAAGTTACATTGGAATTACCACTAATAAGATCCCCAGTGCTTTTCTTGGCATCAATGTCTGTTCGTCCTGTGTCTAAGAAAGAAAAACAAGCCCACAAATTTCGCTTCTTTTCTTCAATCAAGCGAAAGAACAAAATCAGAATCCGAATCACAGTCACGGACGTCCCTACTAGAGCCTGCTTGCACTCTATGAGCCCAGCCACGTAACTTTGTGTTTTATCGTCGGAGATAACATCCCCGTGTATGTACCAGTCCTAATATCTTATCCGCTCTATAATCGCAACACGTATCAAATCAAAATGTTATGCACATGTTCTGAAATACGCCTTTGAGAATGTGAAGACAATTTGCATGCGGACACTTGGACTCAGTTTGCTACATTTAAAATGTTCCTTTTATATTTTCTAATTCTATTTTGGCACCGTCAGCGTAAGAAAGTTTCCCACTCCCTAATATTGGCCTTTTACGTTAATACTAACAGCTACAAAAGGCGATGATTACTTCAGAAGTCTAGATAAATAAAAATAAAGAAGTGTACAAGTAAGTAACAAAATATTTCGCAGCGCCAGCAAGGTTGAGATCAATAACGTGCTGCATACTGAGAAGAAACGAACGTGAGAAAATTAATTTTTCTCAATCTTCGTTATCGTAACACCTTACAAAAGGAGCTAATTTACTAGCGCCCTTAAATTCGAGGCTGCTGAAGTATGCAAACGTGTTCTTTTTTTAAAGAACTGCAGTTGCTGTAACACTATAAAATGCTTTAGGTGTTTCTTTTATCGCTCTTTTACTTTTATAATCGAGACATTCTTTGCTTAATCTGCACCTTGTAACGTCACAAAATAGCTGCCGTGCGCTATTAGCTTTTAATTTTGTTGCGCCAAGTAGTGAACTTTTTATGCGCTCAACCTAGCCGTTATTGATGGTTATAGGTGCGCGTGTTATTGCGTCGCACTGCTTCATTCCTTACTTTAATCGTATGCAAATTACCGTTTGCGCATGCAAATTTTATGGGAACCTGCCTCCAGCCGCAAAAAAACAAAAACGCATGCATACAAAGCACACGCACATAGACACACACACTATATATATATATATATATATATATATATATATATATATATATATATATATATATATATATATATATATATATATATATATATATCCGCGAATGTGTAGTGAATCTTCGTATTTGACGTGGGCGGCAGTGTCTCGGAAATTAGAGAAGATATTAAACTTGTGTTAATCTCGAACACATGGGCCGTAAGTCCTGGCTAATTGATTATTGCTCGATCATGCAGTCAGCGCAAATTAATGTGCCAACGCGGGAAATGAATTGCATGGGGCGAGAATACATACTTTAGTTCGAGGGGTGTACAACTTCGTCGGCTCTGCTTTTCGTTCAGTGACATGCAAGTGTTGAAGATAAAGACACAGCACGCAAAGCGCGCACGCGTGAAGCGCAAAGAAAAGGAAGGGAAAGGAGAGAGACGGAAATGATATATAAAAGGCAAGAAGGTTACCAGTGCGCGTCTGGCTACCCCGAACGATGAAAAAGAAAAGAAAGGAAACTTATTGAAACAATTTTATTGAAGCCCACTAAAAAAACGGACGGACAGAAGAGGCTGAAGTTTATTATTGAGAAAAAAGGGTATTTAAAGTGGATACGTGATCTTTTGCTCATGTGCATCAGAACAGAGTGCAACAGAAACCATTCTTGTCGTAATCCAACTTGCCCAACTTGCCATCTTGCTGAGGGAAACTTACAAGCATAAAAAGCGTCAACTGTTTATGTTAACTGGAGTCTTCGACCTATTAAACGCTTTCAGCGCTGATGATCAATTAATCTGTTTTATTTCAGTAATCGGTGAAACGGTTTTAGTTGTCTGCTTTTTTTTTAACTTGGAACAGATCCAGAGCATAGCATTTTGTCCGTCTAGCATAACCATATTTGGTCACCCACAGCGCCTAATGCGATGCTTCTTTTGGATAAGAAGTTGTACTCAGTACCTTCCAGCTATGATCCTCGACTACTTCTAAAAAGCTTTTTTTCTAATAATGACGTCGAGCAATCAATGACGCAGGAGCCGATAAAGGAATTTGTTTTTGCCGGAACTAGGCAAGACTCCTTGTTTATTCATTGGTTTCAGCGACATTCTTCAACTAAATGGTTGCTTGCCGCAACTTCAGGTGTTCATATTCTCTTGAAGTTAACCGCTGAATCACGATTCAACTTCTTAGTGCCGCCTAAGTGTAACCTTCATCGTCTTTCAAACGTTGTTCTTAATTTACCCGTCAATGTTATAATGATGACGATTATGATGATGGCGGTGGTGGTGGTGATGATGACGACGGTGACAATGACTTCTTTTGAATTTGAACCTGCACTTCCTCTTACCCGGTCTAAGCTTGTCGAGTCATTTACACGACGTTCACACGTGAGTTATCATACACCGCTATCTATACAAATTATGCGGAAGACCATTAAAGGCACATGATGTTGCACCTCACGGCTTCTTTTTTTCTTTCTATTGGTGCACCGTCCGCGTTACACGAACCAGAGGAAAACAGGCCGAGAATGGACGAGCCGCAATCTTCAATGTTTGTTTTTCAACTGTTCTTTCTGTCTTCTGTATTGTTTCGCTATCTCCCTGAAAGACGTATTGATTTCGCCCACTTGCCGCCAACCTTCGACGGGATCAGCACCCCTCTTCCCTCGGTTCCCGCAGGTTAGCGTGTGCTGGAGCATTGGTTCGGAGAATAGATAGACATCGTCTTTAAAAGGTGGAGGCGGAGGTTGGAGAAGGAGGAGAGCCGGGTAGCACCTGAACCGCATCAAGGGTTTATTGCGGCCAGAGTCTCCCCAGGGGACGCTGGCCGTTGGGAAGGCTTTGTCTGGGGCTTTCTTTATCCTGCTTTTTTTTCTTTATACGGCTTGTCGGTTATGAGAGGGTGATAGAAGAAGTGAACGAAAGAAAGAGAAATAGAAGAAAAGTAAGAGGAGCAAAATCTTGAGTAAGACAAACTAGTGAACCACCATCCCAATAAGGAGGTAGACTTGAACGTAGCTTAGAAAAGGGGGCGGAAATTGTGGGTGAGGCTAAAATAACTGGGTTGCAACCACCGATTAGGCTCGTATTGGCCCCGGGTGTATCTTTCGCGATATAAATGCCGTCATTTTCGCGAAGAGTATAGAACACATAGGGGGATGGAACGTGAGCGGAGGATGAACTGAGACACAAGAAAATGAGCCGGAGAAAAATATGTAGCAAGAGATTGTAGGTGCTGAGTGTTGCTAACTTCCGCTGTTGATTTTTTATTCATATTTCTTTCTGCTTCGCTTTTGCGGCTTCGCTATGATTACGGTTACATCTTTGTTATCTTTCTTCCTATGGAAACTCGTTTGGTTATTTAGAAACTCTAGTGAATCACTTTCCTTGGTGTTCGCGCATCTCCATGGAAGCGGGCAGAGTATACAGTTACGATACGCTGTTGCTGATTGTTTAAACGTGAACCGTTATATATACCGTCTCAGTATACTAGTCAAGTCATAGTATCAGCGGGATATTTTTTGTAATGACTGCGCTTGGTTCCACTCAATAACGTTCTGTAAGTGCTAGCGCTCGAAGGCAAAGTAATATCCCCGTACACAAAAAGGTGTCATAATAACTCCGTCCCACTCTGATGTTTTGCGGACACGCAGCGCCACCTGTCAACGCAATTTTGAGTAGTGAAAAGCCCGGCTCCCTTGCACAGTTTGCTGCACAACTGCAGGTGCAACTACAGTGTACGAAAAAACGATTGAGCTAAATATTATGTGTGTTTGTGCACTGAACACTTAGAAAAAGAGCTAGGAATTTCTCTCCGCTAGCCGGACGCGTCACCGAACCACCGTAGAGTGCTTGCTGGTTCACTCGCCAGAACGACGGCGAAAGCAAGAGCAGACCCAACAGCTCCGCACTCTATAAAAAAGACCCCGGTCGACGGTATACTGTTGCGTCATGAAGTGTAAGGACGTAAAAGACTTCAGTTTTGCAAATTCCGCAGCTTTCGCCGAGCAGAACAACGAGAGCGCTAGATACGGGCCGTCGCGAAAGTGTTGGGTAAGCGAATGACTCGCGTTCTCCACAGCCGCTCGCATGAGAAAGTGTGACAATGTAGGTAATATGATAATGCACCCAATCGTTACCGCAGAGAACCATGGTACCACTTTGCGCGCCGTGCAGCAACAGCAGACAGGTGAAGCGTGCGATAAACATCGCACACGTCACGACCACCGAAAATCTGAAGTGGTCGCCACCACACGGCATTACGCACGTAGTGCTTTGAAGGCTCCAATTTCTGCCTTCAACTAGAAAATGCGAACACGTACTTCACACAAGTAAATTGGAAAATGATCACAACCACAATGAGGTATTTCTCGCTGTTGTCACACGCGATTGCCGGAGCTATCTCGGAGGCCTCGATTTTGCTCCTCGTTGTTCACTGAGAAAATGAACACGGATGTTTCCCCATTTGCAGTACATACAAACAGAAGACAGCCGTCAACTTAACATTCTAGCAACAGTTCAACACACAGAAAGCGAGAGATCGATATATGATGCAGCTGCAAAAACGAAAATTATCAGGGCCATTCGTGCCGGATAAAGCGAGCTTCGTACGATTGATCGTCAAATATGTTGCCCGTGTATGTACTTCATCACCTTGGCATCATGTGTATGCCCAAGTTTAACGCATTTAGGCGTTAAAGAACGCATGTTGGAGTGCCCCGCGATGCCCCGCGATGCTCGCTTGCGCTTAAAGTGCAGCAAGCCAAAATAACGGAAACAATTTTTGCGTTGCACGCACAGTTCGCTTTGATGAGCTCCTACTATTCTGAAACGAGGTTGGATTGACGGAAGAAGCCTGCCAGGTCCTTGATTTTCAAGGAACTGTGCTTCAAGATCAACGAAAAAATGGGGGCCTATGCACGATCGCTTGCGGACGGCTCTCTTTGCACTACCCATTTATGGCTGGCGCGTCGATGGGGGCGCTGGTGGAGGTGTTTTTCGCAGCACCGCCTGGGCAGAGTCTGACATCGATACTGGGCAATAGCAAGCAGCTCTTACAAAGTTATACTTATTTGCACATGCTACCGAACTGGCCTCTGACAGAGGTATTGGTATTGAACACAAAGGCCAAGACTGAGAGTCGAAACTTCAAAGTGCGTGCTTGCGGAGATGGTGACTGATGATCCGTGTACACAATTCTTTGGTGCCTCTGAAATAATTCAACTTAGTTTAGCGGCTATCATTTGACTAAGCTCCGTTTTTTCTCCTTTCTGCTTTGTTGATGAATTGATCCTCCCTCCTCTACCCCTGAAGGCTTTCGCTTCTAACGTGGTATTGTACTCTCTCCAGAATCAGAGGCCTTGCGAACGGTTAGATGCGAAGCATCTTATGTAGGAGTTCAATACGGTGCACAGCATGACCCCATTACTGCGCATTCGCGCATCTCCTCCCCCCTATTTCCTTTCCTACGCCCCCCC
Source organism: Rhipicephalus microplus (assembly GCF_043290135.1). Classification (NCBI taxonomy): domain Eukaryota; kingdom Metazoa; phylum Arthropoda; class Arachnida; order Ixodida; family Ixodidae; genus Rhipicephalus; species Rhipicephalus microplus. The sequence goes on from NC_134700.1 coordinate 288,619,272, forward strand.
CCCCCCCCTATCTCGCCTCGAAGTGCCGACGCAGGCAGCATCTGCTAGCGAGTTTCTTGACTGAAAAAACTGACTGCTCGCGCTGCACAGCCTTTCGCTGGCCACCCTGCACATATTGGCACTGGATCTTGACCTATAAGGTAGTGCTGGTGGGATATTTCTCTTGTGTGTTGTTGAACAATAGAAATTCGCAGCGTGCGCGTTAACTAAAAGCGGACTGCGGGTCTCTGTGTCTAATTAGAGTATTCTGTATTTCATTGCTTATTAGCAGTGATTGGCATGCTCGAGTAGGAAAAATCAGTTCATTACTTCGTGCTTTCTGCCCACCACCCCCAGGTCCTGCGCAACGTCCTGATGAGCACCAGCGTCAAAGCCACCGCCAGTGTAAGCGTTGGCGCCCGCTGCTTCGCATCTACACATGCGTGGTTCCCTTTAGCGGGAAGTGGTGTAAATGTTTTTGTCGCTTCACCTGGTTTCGCACTACTTTCCGGGATTAGTCCCCCCCCCCCCCTTGACAAATCGATGACATCGTGGGATGACACCATGGTGATGCCACGTATATTGGCAGTCTAGTGACGTTAGTATGACGTCATATCGTGAAGTCATCTCGCAATAATTTTTCGCATGAGTTGTTGGTGCCGAAAGCGCCGACGGTCAATTTTCGCGCTCAAGGAGGCATTGAACGCGATCGCCTTAGAACGAATTCAGTCTTTCCTATCAAACTCCTTGAAGCTGCCGTGTGCATTGCATCTTCTCTGCCTCGGGAACTTCCCCCTCTTTGGACCAGGCGTAATAAACAGCACCATTCTGGCGCGTCTCTCGCCTTAACGTCTACCGGTCGAAAGCGGGCGGCACTCGATCGGGGCTCCATTAAAGCAGGGATGACAGCGACACCGGCTTTTTCGCGAGGAGGGCGCCGAATAAGGACCCGGCGGTACAGACTCTTGACGACCTGTCACTAATGAGAGGACCTGCTTGGAGGAGCTTGTCAAAGAGCGTACGGTGCCCCTCGTCCGATTGAGAAGCAGTCGGCCAGACCTTTGTGTGACGCCGGCACCGGAGGCATTCCGAAGTGCGGAGTAGACGCCTACCCGTTTGCTCTTTCACCGCCGTAGCAACACGTAGCCTCCACTGGCCGATGTTTGTTTTGAAGTGAAAGCTGAACAATGTCGCCATATGTCAACAGAACAACAAAACTAGCAACTACATGATTTTTAAGGTTTGCTAGAAGTAGAGAGTGCAATATAATCGAGAAGGATGTCATAAAGGGCCGATCCTTTAACTTCATGTTATTTATGTAGTTTGAGTTTCCTCTCGGGGAAGGCGTGCTCTTTATCTGCATTTGCCCCTAATTTTTGACGATCAATAAGAGTTGCGCATTTTTTTGTGGATGCGTTGTAGAATTGAATAATACAGCAGTATATGGAAAGCACATTAGGCGATTTTGCTGTGGGTGAAGAGCTTCAAGTGAGTCATTTCCTTTCTGTCAGCACAGAATCACAAACCGCACATTTTCTGGTTAACAGTCTTATTTTACGTCTTTCTTTCCTCCCGGTCTCCGTATTGCTTTGTTCATAAGGTTACAAAGCCTATACGAAGCTAATAGATGAGTACTATACTTACCATATGGGTTCAAAGATTCGTAAGCTACTGACAGCAAGTATTGGATGGCGTCTTCTTCTTTTTTTTTAGATTTTCAAAACTATACGGGGCAAGAGTGCTATAGTTAGTGTGTTCCTATGCGTATTTGTATATTTAGTGAATAATAAAGTGGGGTACTCAAGCAGCCGTTTTCCTAATGAATGTGCTTATTCAGAGCTGCGGGCATGTCTCAGAACTTCATCGAACTTTTTAATCTTCTTATTGGTTTTATATTTTAACATGGTAGGTAGAATTCTGCTTGAACATAAGTTGAGCAACATGTGCAACTGAAAACTCCGAAAAGCAAGATAGGAAGCTGAGCTTCATAAAAAACGGTGTCGTTCCTATAAATATGAACGGATGTCGTGTGTGGTAGACGTCTATTCTCTGTAGGAGACTGCTGTTGAACATGTGCAAAAATAGAACTAAAGTTGTTGTTTTAGGTAGAATAAGAGCACGTACACACAAGCCGCAAAGAACTGCACAAAGAAAAGCAAGCTCAGCAAGCCGATCAATCCCAGACTCACCTCACGAACGAGTACGTATGCACACTCGTGACGTCAATATATTGTCATTCAAAACTTGCATAATATAATCGAGTGTTATATATTTTTTATTTGCCAAACCCAACTTCACGAATATTTGCATTTGGAATAAATATTTGGCCCCACCGCCGTGGTCTAGTGGTTAAGGTACTCGGCTGCTAACCCGCAGGTCGCGGGATCGAATCCCGGCTGCGGCGGCTGCATTTCCGATGGAGGCGGAAATGTTGTAGGCCGGTGTGCTCAGATTTGGGTGCACGTTAAAGAACCCCAGGTGGTCGAAATTTCCGGAGCCCTCCACTACTGCGTCTCTCATAATCATATGGAGGTTTTGGGACGTTAAACCTCACATATCTATCTGCAATAAATATTTGTGGTCCTCCAGCGAGCTTTGATAATAATGTGACTATATCATTAGTACGAACTGAAAAAAATGTTAGAATGGCATGTAAAATTTGCAGAGGGTACTATCAATCGAGGATACGTTAATATTTCTTGATTATTGCAACCCAGTCGTCTCTCTACATGCAAACTAATTAGCTCCTTTGCTCCGAAAAGGTGCAGTAATCAGAGTCACTTACGTCCAATTGTTTGTGCATTCCATCGTTGGTTCACAAAGAATCACCGTCTAGCCTTATTCCTTATTTGGCATGGTGTGTGATGACAAATGACACACACACAAAAGGGGGGGGGGGTTACCATTTCAACAATGACATACCTTATTAAGGAGTTCCACGTTTCGCGTTCCCTATGACCAAAGTCCCAATGCCCACAATCTGTAGCGGTAACGAATACGTGAAGCATTGGGGTGAATTCCTGCCTCAGCTGATTGAGCATCCAGAAATTGTCAAGTGCCACGCCGGTCGGTGCTTCGAACAAATTAAAAGCGCGTTGCTTCTGCTCCAGGAGCGTTAATGCGAGTTTTCTCGTGGTGCCATCCTCATCGATTCGTCGCCGAGTCGCTCAATAGCGCACCCTGCTGGCGCCATTGGTCGCGCGGCACTGGTCGATTGCTGATCTATCGGCTTATACAACTCGGCTCTTGATCATGACACCAGAGTTATAACAAAACAGGTATTGTTGGCAATGAACAAAGAATCCGCTGTCGTGTCGCAGACACACCGTCCATCTGTCTCGTTATTCCTGTCATTCCTCTGTTTTCTTCTCTGACAACGGAAACTTTTTTTAGCATTCATCATTTTTTTCTTTGCGAAGTGTAGTAGTGCGTCATGTTCGGGCAAACAGAGCTTGCCTCTAATGCAAGCTATAGACGCCAGTATAGATTGTATTGAAATATCGTTTTCCCAGGCGAAACACTGAAAGGAGGTATCGTAGCCCTTTCGTACTAAGGTAAGTGGTAGTGCGTTAGCACACTGAGGATTAAAAATACCCATCAACGAACAGCTTTAAACACACCTACACCAAGATAATAAATTCACTGAAACTAAGCTACAATTGTTTCAATATAGCATCAAACGAACCATGAGTGCACGTTCCTGAAATAAAAAAAAACTAATTTTTAATTCATTAAATGTTTTCAAACAGACTTTGCTGCCTAGGTACGGCTCAGGGTACTCCTCTTCTCATACATGATATTTTGCGTTATCAAGTGATCAAGAACAATGAAGTAACGCTAAAATTAATAATAATTTTAGAGCTTTAACGTCCGAAAACCAACGCATGATCATGAGAAACCCCGTAGTGGAGAGCGCCAGAATTTGAACAGCCGTTTTGTTTACGTGCGCCTAAGTCTAAGAGCGCGGGCTTCAAGCATTTTCACTTCCATGAAAAGTGCAGCCTCACTAGTTGGGATTCGACCCCGCGGCCTGCTGGTCAGCAGTTCAATTATTATTATTATTATTATTATTATTATTATTATTATTATTATTATTATTATTATTATTATTATTATTATTATTATTATTATTATTATTATTATTATTGTGTTCTGTATATATACCACGAACATTTATGCACGGAGATGTCCATAAAGAAATAAAACGTTCAAGCTCAAGAAAGACTTGCGGTTTACAGAAGAGTTCATCCTAGAGTTGTTTACGGATGGAGATCTCACAACTGTCACTGGGCGATTGCTCATGCTTTTAACACAGCTGTCATAAAACACAAGAAACTGCGCGAAACACAGCACCAGAAGTATCTGGCAATAATTAGCAATGCCAACCATAATTGTTCATGTGAATCAGTATATTTCTGATTTTCTTGTTTTTTTTAAACTGGACTTCTTCACGTACAGATATGTTTGGAAGGTTTCTGTTGACCATGTGAACCCAGATGGTGGTGGGTGGTGGTGGTGTTGCAGCAGGCGGGGTTCGCTTGGTCTGCATGGCCGACAATTGTTCCGCCTGAGCATCTCCTAAATTTGGAAATTCTCACCACGTGTCAGACAGCCCAGTGTCTCGCAGGAAGACCAACAAAGTTCGTTGCACGTTCCTCCTAGTTGCCACGGGTCATTCAGGAAAAATGACGTCATCAACTTTGCGGTGCCTATGACAGCCTTTTTGCAAGGTGCAGATCATCGCTGCTCTCATGTGAACCCAAACATTTTGCTAGCAAAAGCGGCTGTCAATTCAACCTATTTAGTTTTGCTAAAAACACCTGTGGAGAGCAGAATAATTTTTGTAACGTAAAAAAAGATGCTCTATGTCTTCTGCCTCTTCACATTTACACATTGCGTAGTTGGTTTTTCTTCATTTCATATTTTTCTTAACAATGTTTATAATTTTTGAACGCTTTGAGCCGTTTATTAGAGTGCCTCGTACTCGAAATCGTCGAACAAATAGGTCGAAGATTTCGAGTACGAGGCACTCTATATACTATGCGAGAGTATTAGGCAGTCACGGTTTGATTGATCTAGAAATATGGTTTCCCATTTAGAAAACGTTTGTTAACACTATGGACAGAAAACAAAGGTTTCATAGCATTCCAGCAATGAGGGCACATACACTTCAGCACATCTATGTACCATGGCAAACGCCACTACGTTGTAATGAAGACATCATTGCTCTAATATACGTGACAATGTTGTCATACATGTACACAAGAACGCAATGCGATATCATGATACATTTGTACAACGATACAATAGATGCAACGAAACACATTTGGTTACAAGCTAAATCATAAATAATGACTGCACGGGCGCTTCTTAGCACCACGTCGGTCGAGAAATGAGTTCTACTCTCTCATGCTCAACATTGACGAAAAGGCAACACCAATGCCGCAAAAACTCGTGCTCCCCGAGAAAGAAAAACTTCTCAGAGATGAAAGCGAGGATTTCTCGTCTCATTTACCCCAGTATCGGCTACAAAGCACACCCGTGGCCATTCACAGCCACGGCCTCACATCGGTTTCACTAAAGGCTGGACCATCCCGCAACTATTAAAGAGCCGAGAAGCGCCCTCGCGTAAATCGGCCGTTGGACACGAATGTTCGCGCCCCCTGTCCCTGAAAGCCACGTCAAAAAAGGCGGGAAACCACACATTCAATAGTAGCATGTCGATTGGTCTCAACCATGGCGCAGTTGAGGCAGGTGAAAGTGCGAACCACCTGACATCACTGCAACCAATCTCGAGCGGGGAGCAAGCCCCAGCCCAACCGCCAGACAACGTCCCGGAGATTCCATGGCAACACTGCTACAGTTACTGGTTTCCAAGGGCGTTTGATTGCAGATTGACGATGCTGAGGCACCAAGGGCCGTAGAAGGACGGCCATTGTGTTCACTACTTTAGAATCGGTCACCTCCTTTTCTGTGCACGTAGCCTCCAATTGTAAGTCAAGTGCCAAAATATGGTAAGTCAGTTGATTGGGGACCTTGGTTAATTTGGCTAGCCGGCAGGAAGACGCGTATAGTGATGACCCCAGATGGTAGCGAGACAGTGTCTGAGCGGGCGTAGCATCACTGCTTAGTATTCGTAATAAATTGCGGAGGCACAAGGTGCTTAAAAAATGTTTAATGATTTGGACACTTGGTACTCAACTGTGGGAGAGCAGTAAGCCGTCCCTAAATAAGAACAAGACGATTCGTCGAATGTGTTGAAGCCTTGACGTCGGGGAATGCAAAACTGCCTTCTACGCTGGCAGACAGCCGTGCGGCGCACGTCATACATAAGTGACGCAGAAGTCGCTACATGACACAAGTTATCCGGTAATGTACCGATTGGTGCAAATGTGGACAACTCCAAATTTTGAATTGATCATACGACAGCGGGCTTTTTTGGCTTAATTATAAGCTACATTTAAAAAGAAAAAGAATACAATCACTTGTTGTAGCACGAATCCACAAGGAAATTCATACAGATTTCCATGTGGCTTCGTGCTACAATGGGTGGTCGTCTTCTTTCTCTCGCTTAACCCTTCCGCCGCCTTAGATAGATAGATATGTGGGGTTTAACGTCTCAAAACCACCATATGATTATGAGAGACGCCGTAGTGGAGGGCTCCGGAAATTTCGACCACCTCGGGTTCTTTAACGTGCACCCAAACCTGAGCACACGGGCCTACAACATTTCCGCCTCCATCGGAAATGCAGCCGCCACAGCCGGGACTCGAACCCGCGACCTGCGGGTCAGCAGCCGAGTACCTTAGCCACTAGACCACCGCGGCGGGGCACCTTCCGCCGCCTTGCGAGTTTCCGCAGAATGAATTTGCATAAGCTACTTCTATTTCTCCGAATCCCTACTCTGCTTCATTGGGTCGATAAAGTCACAGTACAGGTCAGAAGGAAGTCCAGGATCAATTTTGCAGAATCACATAGTTCTCTTGTTGAGTGGATTTCGTCTACACAACCCGCATCACACGTTGAACCCCATGGTTAAAATTGCATTCCGTGATTGGGCAATATTGGTAACCCTGGCTTGACCAATTCTATCACGTTTCAACTTCCATAAAGGGACCACAATTAACCTCTGAAATCCCGACGAACGAGTGCGTTATTCTCTCCTGGCATTTCCTGTCCTTGCGGCAAAATTTGTGACTCCAGTAGTTTTTTTTCACGGGACGTCAGTACGAGATAAGCTCTCTATCGGTTGATCTGATAGATGTCTTGTGAATCGTCACCTAGCCTATACTTTGCCATGGGGTCGAGTGCCCGTTCTGCCGTGTCTCCCGTGGCTATCGTACGTGATAAACTGACTTCGCTTTGTTTTCGGCGTTTCGACTGTGCATGCGGAGATAGCAGAGTGTAGCTAAAAAGTGCGAATTTATGACTGCCTCAATGCTTAGCTTAGTCTTGACGTCCCAAAACCACCATATCAATATGAGAGACGCCATAGTGGAGGGCTTCGCAAATTTTGACCATCAGGTGTTCTTTAACGTGCCCCCAAATTTGAGCACACGGGCCAACAGCATATTCGCCTCCATCGAAAATGAAGCCGCTGCAGCCGGGATACGATTACGCGACTTGCAGGTCAGCAGCCGAGTACCTTAGCCACTAGACCACCGCGGCGGGGCATGTTTTTATGGCAGCCAGGACTTTTCCTCTTAAAGCTCTACTTTGGAGTAAACGTAGCTTTTTATATGGAAGATTGTGCTTGCGCATGGCTATTTAAAAGGCACGAATGCTTCCTGTTGAAGACAAATGTACATTTCAAAAAAAAATTACCAAAGTACAGGCTATTCTGACCGTTTTTGTGTGTGTTTTTTTTTTGCAGAATCGTAATATTCTGAAAAAACTGCCATTGTTCACGACAGCAATGACGAAAGTTGCTTTGGCAAATGGTGGGGTATTTCTAAATCTGTGATTGCCGAAGCAAATTGGTCACTAAAGTCTGTTTTTTTCCGAATGGTTAGGGGCAGAACGTGCTAACCGCAATAAAGTTTCGGGTGCATAATTACCATTCATCTGCACCTCTTGGACAGGCTTGACAAAGCAACATGCAATTGTAACGGTTCGTGTAAGCCTGCCTCGAGAACGCAACGATGTACTACGCGGGGGTTTGAACTGTGTGTTTTCTCTCTCTCTAAAACATGCACATTCGCGTGGATTCGAAATTTCACGCCCGGCACTCGCTCTGCACTGATCTCGCGCTGTCATCGAGGCTATTACCAGACACATTGACGCGAGTGCTCTCAAGTTGATTACGCTGGCAGGCGATAATACTATGCCTTTGAGGACGGCGCGATCCCCGATGTGAACCCAGAGGAATGACGTGCCAGCGATGTGTGTCAATCACCTATGAAGTCACCATGCCGAGATAACGAACGATTTACACGCATTTGTTTGACAGTTAATAGCGTAGAAGTTCAAAACATCCACTGTTTTCGATTACCCGGAGCGGGCGAGATGTAAGCGGTAAACATTGAGCGAAATAATTTCGCACGTTGCCGCCACACTGCCCACTGTTTACAACACCGTTATTGTGACACAATTTGTGGCATTCCACACAATACTGGTGCCTGGCATTTCATTTCCCGAGCTTTATCTTACATGGAACCACCAATGGAACGCTCCCCATCATTATTCGGAAAACCATGCTATACGCGCTCCCAACAAACTACCGCCGTCTCTTGCCAACGTGGTCCACCGCGTCACGCGCATCATTTATAAGCGCCCCTGTCGAACGGTTCGCACGCACATCGTTGGCTACCTTTAGAATTCACAGCGAGCTCACGGTAATGCTCGTCGTGTATCGCCTTTGTCTTCGCGCAGAAATGCGCTCAATTTTGTCCCAACGCTCGTTCGTTCAAGAGGCAGGCACGCTCGTGTTTAACCGGTGACGTGAAGGAACGTAGTATTGAGCAACGAATAATAAAAAGAAGGAAGCGGGAGAAGGACAATAAAGTTTGCCATCAATGAAGTTGGAAAACTCCAAAAGCAAAAGACAGATTAACAAGAGCGAAGCTTCACTGAAAGTTGTTTCGCGAAAACGTCGGTCCTGTGAGTAATGGGTGCGAAACAAAGCATAAAACAAGATTCGTTCATTCGCGAAAGAGAAAAAAAGAACAAAAAAGGACTACCTGTGCGAGCAGAGAGTAATGGCGACCGACGAAAAACGGGGTTGTTCGGGACAGTGCAGCGAGGCCATGTTCTCCGGAGCGTGGTCAAGTTCCGCAGTTTGTTGCGCCGCCAGAACCACCTGGAGATTTCGGGAAGGTGCCCAACATGCTTACGCAATTTCGGGGGGACCGACGCGTACGTATTCACTCGAGCTCAGAATCTTGTACAAATAAAAGGCAGAACATCTCCGAGATACTTTCGCAGAGTCGAGGTATGCCCTGACTAAGCTATATTAGTGTAGTGTTTTAAATGCGAAAAAACAAACATCGGTGAAATATATGAAAAAGCACTGTTATTGTAGAGCGAGACGCATTGCACAGTGGTGCGTGTTTTGAAAATCACGCGTCGACATGTCTTGAGCCCGAGGCGTCTAGCTTCACGCTTCAGAACAAAGAAAATCAAGACAGCACTTCCTCTATTTCATCAAATCCAGCCGTTCATCACCCTCCCCTCAAGCCCTTTTCTGCTCTCACCCATTGCCTAGCCTTCGCGAGCGCTTTGCGGTCATGGGGGCCCCGCCGCGGTGGTCTAGTGGCTAAGGTACTCGGCTGCTGACCCGCAGGTCGCGGGATCGAATCCCTGCTGTGGCGGCTGCATTTCCGATGGAGGCGGAAAGGTTGTAGGCCCATGTACTCAGACTTGGGTGCACGTTAAAGAACCCCCAGGTGGTCGAAATTTCGGGAGCCCTCCACTGCGGCGTCTCTTATAATCATATGGTGGTTTTGGGACCTCAAACCCCACATATCAATCAGTGCGTGTAGTGCCTCACGATGAAAATTGTACGAAGAATCTTTTTGTTCAGTTGCGTACAGAATACGTGGGGGCGGCATCTTGCACTTCTGGTGTTCATAATGTTGGCTGTCACGCTCACTCTATAAACGCCGCGGTGTTTTGAGATAGCGTGTCACCGTTCGTGGCGCTATAAGGGCCACCGATGGGGAAGCGTCCCAGCTGCGTGCTATTGCATGCGCTGAATTTAAAATCGCTGATAAGCAGCGGCGGCATTGCATCGATCCACAAAGAAGTAGCCCGAAAAGACAAATCTGACAGATGCATGATATCGGAGTGAGAAACACGGCTACCGTATCATAGGGTGAAACGCTCAGGCGCCCGTGTGACGCGAGTAGCGCTACCTAGAGTAATGTAGCATATACAGTTACTCTAGCGCTACCCATCATATAGCGCCGCATACCGACCACTCCCTATAGATGTACCGGCGACTCACGTTTGCACTGCCATTGAAAGAAATAAATGAATCGCTGATCAAGATTACGCATTCTTCTCACTCTCGTGGTCTCTTCCCTGCTGCAACAATGGTCCCTGCGACCAACTCTGCTTCATTTCTCTATATTATTTCTCGTTTGTAGCGATCAAACAAATTTTTTGTTGGCTCTTGTCTATCCAGTGGTATATCTCCGAGAGCATAGCCAGAGAGAGAGAGAGAGAGATAAGTTTATTTACAGAAAGGCAGAGAGGTCGGCTTGAGCGATAGCTTGCTCTAGCCTGCTACTCTACACTGGGAAAAGGGAAAGGGGAAAATAAAGATTTATGAATGACAATGGTGAGATAGAGAGGTGAGTATATGGTGTTCTTTCTAGCTGAGACACATTTTATAGCCCCGCATATAGTCCAGTTGTTTCCAAAAAGGTTATAACTGCTCTTGTGACCGCAGTTGCACTGCTGGTGTCTGGCCAAGGGCCCAACACGGTCTCATCAGTTAATGACCGACTGCAATATAGTTCAGTGGAAGAAATCAGTGCCTGTCGTTCACGTGCGTATGCTGGGCAGACACAAAATATGTTCTCAAGTGTTTCTGGCACATCACAGTGTTCACAATTAGGACAGGTGTCACTGCGACCGATTATATGTGCGTAACGTCTTGTGTACGCCACACCAAGACCAATGCGGTGGATCATACTTGTGAGTTGCCGTTTCAATTTAGGGGGCATGCGGAACCTCATTTCCGGGTCCCATTTGTGAAGTCGCTGGTGTCGCCGTTCCGGTTTGGTCCAGTGCTGAAGTGTGTAGCTGCGCATCACGCAGCGAAGCAGGGCGTTCGTGTCATCTCGTGAAAACGCAATGCGTACTTCAGGGGCACCGCTTAAGGCATGTTTAGCTTCAGCGTCTGCCTCTTTGTTTCCCATCACGCCGCAATGAGCGGTAATCCGCTGGAAAGTGATAAGATGGCCATTTGTTGAAGTAACCTGAATAAGTTTTGTGATTTCTATTGCCAAGCTGTAATACGGACCTTGCTTCATGATGTAATTAATGGTTTGCAAAGCGGGTTTGGCATCACATAAAATCGTCCAGGCTCGAGGTCGCTCTCCGGAAATAAATCTTATTGCCTCCCGGATAGCGACAAGCTCTGCGGCAGTTGATGTGGTTTTATGGTCCACTTTGAATCGTCGAGCGATATCCATGTCTGGGATGACAAAGGCTGAGGCGGAGATGTTTAGCGTGGTGGATCCATCGGTGTACACGTGCAGAGAATCACTGTACGTTGTATCAACGTGATATAGAGTCAGTTGTCTGAGTCCAACAGAAGAAATGAGCGACTTCTTCGTAATTCCAGGTATCGTAAAACAAACAGATGGTTTAGGCAGGACCCATGGAGGCACTGTAGGGGCATCTGGCGGGGAAAACCTTGATGGTATAATATTCTAATGCCGTGATATTACTTTTGAGAAACTGCAATCTGGGTGAGTGGTGGGTAGTACTGACAGTGGGTGCTGTCTGTGTCTGCTCAGCAATCGGAGGTCAACTCTAAGTGGCTCGTAGAGCATGTATACACTGATGGGACAAGCCCGAGCCTCTGCGATTGTCTCATTTGTTGAAGTACAGCACGGTAGACCCAAGCATCTTCGTAAGCATTGAGCTTTAACACTCTCTAGCGTCTTCACACAACTAGGTCTCATATTGGAGAGCACCAGCATGCTGTATCGAATGTATCCCACAAATATAGAATTGTACAATTGAAGTAGCGATGATTCTGATGGGCCCCATCTTGCTCCTGCTACGTGGCGAAGAATGAGAGTAGAGCTCTTCAATTTAGATTTAAGTACCGCGACATGCCTCGTTCACGATAGATCTCTGTGTACGACAACCCCAAGGAACTTGTGGTGCGTTACAGGAGGTATCGCTGTCCCATTAATAAATATCGGGTATTGCGACATATGCTTGCGCGTGAACGCAAGCACTGCGCATTTTTCGATTGAAAGAGTGAACCCCTGACGTCGTAGATATTATGAAGTCTTGGTAGTCTTGGCTGCGACGGCGTTTATTTGAGGAAAGACCTCGCAAAACGAACGGGCAGAGCCAGCGCACCGACGATGACGATGATGATGACCCAGAGTGGCAATGAGGGCAAAGAGACAAGCGGATGATGGTGATTGTGATTATGAAGGGATGAGGACGATGTAAGTTACAAATGCCCACACTAATTCCCCCCACTTGGAAGCGGACACTCTGGCCGCCGTAAGTCAAAGTGACGGGGAACGTCGCGTGAAAGGTTTCATGCAACAAACGTGGACAATCTCTGTGCTGCGGTAGCGGCGGTCTGTTGGGGCGACGAGTGGTGTCACACGATAATTAACCGGCGAAGTCTGTTCTAAAACAATGTATGGGCCGATGAAGCGTGGTTGGAATTTGTCACAGAGACCAGGAGTGCGAATAGGTGTCAAAAGCAGCACCTCGTCACCAGGTTGGAAAGACACAACGCGGTGGGATTCGTCATAGATGATCTTCCGCTCGTGCTGTCTCGCTTCAGTATTGATGCGAGCCTGATGGCGAGACTGGGCCAGGCGGGAAATGTATTCTTCGCTAGAAGACTGACATGAATTCCCATGGCTGCTAAAGAAGGAGACGTCGAGAAAGGTAGTCGGGGTGCGTCCGTACACGAGGTAAAACGGTGAGTAGCAAGTTGTTCGCTGAACGGCGGTGTTGTAAGCGAATGTCAGGAATGGTAAAAGAGTATCCCAGTTTTTGTGGTCGGGTTGGACGTAAACGGCTATCATGTCTGCAAGGGTTCGGTGAAATCTTTCTGTGAGACCATTTATCTGAGGGTGGTAGCTTGAAGCTGTCTTGTGAGTAGTTCCAGAAGCGCGCAGTACTTCATTTACAACTTGTGACAGGAACACTTTGCCACGGTCACTAAGCAGTACACGAGGAGCCCCATGACGCAGTATTATTGCGTGAAGAATAAAGTCTGCAACTTCCACAGCTGAGCCTGTAATAACAGAGGAAGTCTCAGCGTAGCGTGTCAGGTGGTCCACGGCAGTCACTATCCATCGCTTGCCAGCAGATGTGACGGGGAGAGGCCCGTAAAGGTCAACACCTACAACCTCGAACGGCATTGAAGGGCACGGAAGTGGCTGTAGAGGTCCAGCAGGTGCCGACGTGGGGAGTTTACGACGCTGGCATGGGTAGCAGGAACCGACGTACCGAGCTACACTAGAAGAAAGGCCAGGCCAGTAATAACGACATCGAATGCGGTCAAGAGTTTTTTTAAAACCAAGATGACCAGCAATCAAGTCGTCGTGGAAGGCTTCGAGCACCTGAAGTCGAAGAGAGCGTGGCAGTACAGGAACCTAGCGCTGACCGTCAGGGTGGTAGACGTGGCGGTAGAGAACCCCATTGTCCAGCTTAAAGTGCAGGAGTTGACGACGGAGTCGCGCGTTTGGTGGATGAGAAACTCCCGAAAGGTGGTCCATCATGCGTCTGCAGTATGAATCGGACCGCTGGCGGGAGATAAATGTTGGCTCGTCGTCCGAAAAGGGTTGCGTTATTGATGCGAGCGTATGAACTTTGGTGGATGTGGCGGTTGAGTTCTCACCAACGCTCATATGGGTAGTTGGAAGCGGGCAACGAGATAAAGCATCGGCGTCTTTACGTTTTCTGCCTGACTTGTAGGTTATGTCAAAGTCGTACTCCTGTAAGCGTAGTATCCACCGACCCAAGCGTCCGGACAAGTTCTTCAGTGTAGAAAGCCAGCATAAGGCATGGTGGTCCGTAACGATTGTGAAGTGACGGCCATGGAGATAGGGACGGAACTTCTGGACCGACCAAACCACAGCCAAACACTCTTGCTCAGTTATAGTGTAGTTCTTTTCAGCAGCGGTGAGTACGCGACTGGCATATGCAACAACTTTCTCTAGGGAAGACTTGTCGCGTTGTAGAAGAATGGCTCCTATACCAAGGCCGCTAGCGTCGGTATGGAGGATAGTTGGTGCGGCTTCGTCAAAGTGGCAAAGCAGAGGTTCAGACGTGAGTGCCCGCTTCAACAGGTCGAATGCCGTTTGACATTCTTGAGACCACAGAAAGGGGACGTTGGTAGCAAGTAGTTGGTGTAATGGAGCAGTAATAGAAGCGAAGTTCTGGATAAACAGGCGAAAATAGGAGGCGAGGCCAAAGAAACTGCGAAGCTCCTTTGGTTTTTCGGGGCGCGGAAAGTGAAGGACTGCAGAAATCTTGTCAGGGTCGGGCCGGATGCCATCTTTGCTAACGATGTGTCCTAAGACCTTGATAGATTTGCTAGCGAAAGAGCATTTCTTCGTGTTTATTTGAAGCCCGGCGCCCGCAAGGCACGTCAAAACTTGACCCAATCGTTCTAGGTGCTCAGGAAACGTTGACGAAAATATAATAATGTCGTCCAGGTAGCATAGGCAACTTTTCCATTTCAGGCCGCGCAGCACGGTATCCATCATGCGCTCAAAAGTCGCGGGTGCGCTGCAGAGCCCGAAAGGCATCACGTTGAATTCATATAGCCCGTCGGGGGTTGCGAATGCCTTTTTCTCCTTATCGTCTTCATGCATGGGGATCTGCCAGTACCCAGAACGCAAGTCGATGCTTGAAAAGAATTCCGCGCCTTGTAGGGAATCAAGGGCGTCGTCAATGCGTGGCATAGGGTGCACGTCCTTGCGTGTGATCTTATTGAGCGCCCGGTAGTCCACGCAAAACCGCACAGAGCCATCCTTCTTATGAACCAAAACAATAGGAGACGACCAAGGGCTGGATGAGGGGCGGATGACTTCCCGTTTAAGCATGTCCGCAACGTTTTCTTCTATAATTTTTCTTTCAGTTAGAGACACGCGGTAGGGTCGGCGGTGTACAATAGATGTCCCAACAGTTTGAATTCGATGTGCTGTAGTATTAGTGCGGCCCAGCTTAGACGAGCAAATATCGAAAGAATTTGCATGTTTCTGTAACAATGCGAGCAGCTGCTGCCTCTGTGAATATGTCAATTCGCTGCTGATAGTGGTGGTAAAGGCGGAGGAAGAAACATGCTCACCGAGGCAAGGTTCTTTGGATGCGATGGCCTGAAGTGACGTGACGAGTACAGGCTCGAAGTCAGCAACACGGGCCACAGTAGTGCCCTGTGGCAGTAAGATCTTCTCCGGTGTAGAGTTGACAGCGGTGACAAGTGCCGAGCCATTGCATAAACGAACGACACCGGACGGAAGAACTATAAGTAGGAGGGGCAGCTTGCGGCGGTGCGTGGTTGATGACATCAGTGCCGGCAGGCTCGGTCTGGGACATGCTGCCTGACTGTGGGCGCAAGCGGCGGCCTGAACGAAGCTCCAGGGGGTATAGCGGGCTGCGGGAGGTCAGAGGACCGAAAATCCACCTCCACCACGTATGAAGTCTTGGTAGTCTTGCCTGCGACGGCGTTTATTTGAGGAAAGACCTCGCAAAACGAACGGGCAGAGCCAGCGCACCGACGATGACGATGATGATGACCCAGAGTGGCAATGAGGGCAAAGAGACAAGCGGATGATGGTGATTGTGATTATGAAGGGATGAGGACGACGTAAGTTACAAATGCCCACAATATTTGTATGTGATCGTCACTGCACGCTGTAGTCGAGCTCGCAATTTCGGACGAGTAGTTCCGGATGCCCATATGCATATGTCATCAGCGTATGCACTGATCTTCACCGTGCTGGGAAGTTCTGCTGCTAGGCCGATCATTGTGACATTGAATAGGATCGGGCTGAGAACTCCTCCTTGGGGAACACCACGATGAGCCTTATATCGACCGGTATATCCGTTATTTGTCGTCATGTAAATGGTGCGGTCCCTAAGGTAGCTGCTGAAAATCCAAGCATACAGTCGTCCACCGATGTCGAAATCTTCCAGTGCGTCAAGGATCGCATAATGCAGCACATTATCGTAGGCACCCTTAATGTCTAGGAAGACTATCACCACTTGTCTGCGTCGGCTTCTTTCCTCTTCAACGCTGGTGATCAAGTCGACCACACCATCAATGGCAGATCGGCCTCTTCTGAAGCCGTTCATAAATACAGGAAAGGAGTTGTTGTTCTCTAGAAGCCACTCTAACCTTGACAGTGCCATTCTTTCCCTTACTTTCCCGACGCAGCTGGCTAAGGTTATTGGTCTGTAGGAGGAAAGTGCACAAGGACACTTCCCCGGCTTAAGCAATGCAATAATGCGACTGCATTTCCAATTAGCTGGGAGTTCTCCTGACTCCCATGAGGTGTTATAATGAGATAACAGGATACGTCGTGCTTCTGTATCAAGACGGTTGAGTGCAGCATACGTGTTTCCGTCAGGTCATGGTGCCGATGATCGGCGGGAGGCAGAAATCGACGCGTCAAGCTCATGCATTGTAAAACGTACATCAAGGCGCTCGTCAGACGATGGAGGCGCAATGGTAGTAAGAGGCTCATTAGTGCAAGACCATCAGTGGTGTCCACGATGAGTCTACAGTAGTCACTGGCTATCCCAATTTCTGTCCGCCCCTGATGTAGAGCAACAGCTTGAAATGGTTGTTGTTGTTGGGGAGTTGTCTGCAAACTTCGTACCACCCGCCAGATCGTAGATAGAGGTTGCCTGGGGTCCAGAAATCCACAGAATTTTCTCCAACGTTGCCTGTCAATCTTGTCAAGATGCCGAAGAACATGTCGTTGAGCTCGACGACAGGCGGAAAGGACTGAAGGCGACTTCGTTCGTCTGTACCGCCGTTCAGCACGGCGACGGATTGCACGAAGGGCCTCGTATTAGGAGTCAACTGCTGATCTCTGCATCGGTAGGTTAACCTGTTTGGATGTGTCACGCAGTGAAGAAGCAATAATGATGTTCTCTACCTCGGATGGATCAGTCGTGTGATCACAGCCAGACTTGACAGATGCCTTGAACAGTGTCCAGTCGGTTTGACGGATGCAGCGTATGTGCGTGCGGCGAAACCACCTGAACTGAACATATGTTGGAAGGTGGTCACTGCCGCGATTGTCCAAATCTGTGCACCAACATGTGGAAGACAGAAAGCTTCTGCAAACAAAACAGAGGTCGAGGCAGCTGCTGTAGGACGTGCCACGAACAAATGTAGGTGATCCGTCGTTGATTACGCTTAGTCCATAGTTGCATATAAAATTTACCGAATCCCTTCCGCGATAATTCGTTGTAGTGCTACCCCAGAGAGGATGATGTACACTAAAATCGCCAATCACAATGTGTGGCCTTTGTGCTGCTTTAAGAATGGTCCCCAGGTGGAAGCAGTCCATCTGTGCGCTTGGGTGTATGTATCCTCCTATTACTAAGAATGTCCGCTTTTTATGTGTTATAGTCAGGCTCACGTAATCATTACTGGTATGCGACGCGACTTCATGTCTCAAGAACGTCAAATCACGGCGTATACAAACGAGAACTTTGCTCGTACGTTGATCACTGCGGGACCAAATCTGGACATATCCAGATATACGAAAAGTTGAAACCATATTCGGTTCACTTATAACGATAATAGGAGATTGTTATTTAAAAACCCATTGTCTGAAGTCTGACAGAGGACCACGTAGGCCACGAGCATTCCATTGCATAACAAGTGACTGGCGCATGCGTTATTCGTTCTTCGAACATCAATACCATGTCCACTTACTGAAGAACCAGTAGAAGAGGCTCCAAAACCTCAAGAAGAGCATAGCCAGTTTAACATTGTGTTCATGTGATTCTAGTATCTCATTTTAGTTCTGCTTTATGCAGGAAACTCTCTTCCTGTGGAGGAAATAGTTGAGTTTTTTTTTCACGCACAAAAATCAGATTGTTGCAGGCATGCGCCGTACCCGCATCTTTTACTCGAGTGCCGATAGCGAATAGGTGTACAATGTACATGTAGTCAACTTTTTCTTTCTTTGTCCTTGCGAGTTGGTGTTTCTAAGCTCCGTCCTTAGGGGATTGTAATTCAGCTGCAAGTTCATGCGCCAATACCTGTCTTTAAGCGGGCAATGAAACACATATGTCCCACTTTTTTTCGATAACCCTTAACAATACTGAGCTTAAATTTTGAACATATCACAAGAAGCCGTTACAAATGACAATGCCAACCTCAACAGTTGGCGTGCGTTGTTCTTCACATTGTGGTGCTTAAGCGGCTAATAGCTTCGATTAAAAAAAAAAACCGCGGCTATGTTATTCGCCGGGATCGAAGAATTTTAACTCAATTAGCTCAAAAAGCAATATCTATCCTTACATACAGATGTTACTTACAGTTGAAACAGACAAACCTGTGTTTTTTTAATGAATAAACAGGAGAGAAAACGGAAAAAGTAAGTAAGGCCTTCAAGACATGAGTCTCTGCTTTTAGAATCAACCCCGAGTTTTTCCTTCAACAGCTGATGGCCGTTTACCTAGTTTTCCTTTTTTTCTCGCTCACATTAATTTGCTGCCGATTCTATAATTTGGTAGGATTTTCGTTTGTCTTCATATTGGCTTACTGAAGAGCCCCCGTGGACAGCGTTACACTACAAGCGTCAACACAAGATCTCTGCCTCAAATGTTGGAGAGGTTGTTCGCCCTGATATATAAGCGTGTTACATCCCCAATAAATGCAACCGCCGTCTTCAAATCGACACTCGCAAAAAAGAAAGTGCTCGCTGTTCTTATTCAAGCCGAATCCCGCTTTACTCGGGCAATCAGGTCACGTCAAACGGAGTGTACACTTGCGCCTTCGGAGTCTTGCTTCTTCACCTCAATATTTTTGCTTTGTCTATTTTTTTCCCTTTCTGCGGCCACAAAACCCCGTTTTTTTCTTATTTTTAAAGTTTACTCGAGAACAAGCTCAGCATCGTCTAGAAACTCTATGTCGGACCTCCGCCATGCCTGCAAAATGGCCTTCTCCTTTACACATTCCTCCGGAGAGGAAGCTGAAGGTGCCATGCGCGAAGCTGCCGTCTGGTGGAAGCCCTGATTCCGGAGTCGCCTTTCATCACAGCTTGCACTTCCAAGGACAACAACATAAAACGTAAACGGAACATGGTGAGAGAGGGAGCGTAGCAGCAGTGTGGGAGGATAGCTAAGCGGGCATACGGGTCAAGGCATGGAGGCAAAGCCCGCAGCGCAGGAAGCCGTCGAGTGAAGGAAGAGATCTCGTCGAAAAGCTTGTTTGATCGCCGCCTCAACTTTCGTTCCAGTTCACGCTGTACGGTGGACGCGCATTTGTGTAAGTTAGCTTTGGGAGAGGCGGAAGGATTTTCTTGTGTTAGAATGAAGAGGAAGATCTACAAGGAAACAAAAGGAGCATGGGGTTCATCAACTGATATAGAATGAAAACGTGCATGGTAGCGGCTGGTGAGAAGTCCGGGAAGAAAGCAAGCTAAAAAACGAAATGATAACAGCGGCTACATGAAAGGCATCGATGTCGGTGTCCGGAAACTCAAGCCTTTTTCGGGGTGGCCTCTTTTCCTTAGTGTGTTTTTTCTTAGCCTTCTTGCTCTTTCATTTATTATTATTACTTTTTTTTCATCGGCTGCACAAACTGTGAAACTGTGAGTCAAGCGAACTGAGATTTTGTGGGTGGCTCCTGTTGTGGCAGTAGTAGTTGTGATGCGTCGATTATGCGTTGATACTTCACACAGAAAGCTAGGAGCGAATGACGACTAGACAGAAGTGCTAATATCTGTAATTGCAAGTCGACAGTCTGCTCGCGTTCGTGGGCTTGTGCAAGCAGTTTTGTCGTAATTGCCGCACAACCAGGACGATTGATTTTTACGTCCGTATACTCCCGTAATCAGGATCGTTCTTTGATTTTTCGACGAGAGCAATGATACTGTCAAAAATGAGAGTACCAGACCCATTTAAGTTACAAGCAATATGAGTAAGCTGTGAATTTTGTTGAACTTTAGATGTAGACTAATTTCTTGCCTATCAAGAAATGAAGTACCCCAAAAGTTACGATACTGTGCAGTGCAAATTCTGAGAGCAGCTTCGTGTTGCAGCAATGCTGACTGCGTTTGATGGTGTAACTATTTGCTGTTGCAATATGTAATATCCGTTACATATTGCCACAGAAACTGCCAGTGCTCTAGTGATACGCTCACCACTCTGCGCACTGGAGACGTCGCAAATCTAGTCAACGCTTACAGTCCCGTTAGGACAGGCCAAGCCAGTCGCAGGGAACGTGCCAGCCCCGCATGCACACGAGGTCAGACTGAGGGGCCAGAGTGCGTGAAAGAGGAAGAAAACGGGGTTATAGACTATTTTACCTAAGACCTATGGGTGCCGGCCTCTTGGACTGTCAAGTCGATGTTTCATTATTTTTTTTTCATGTAGCGATGTGCATTATTAAGGCCATAAAACATTGTATGCACCAACTCAACCATTTTCATGAGCATGCGTCTCCCGTAACACTGTTAGTTTTTTGCCAAAGATGAAAAACACATTGTTTAACAGCCCAGCATGGCGTCACTGAAACCCAATAGTTCATAGAAGCCAGTGGCATGGGACATCGGCAGACTCCGCGTTCACTCTCTTTCGTTCTCGTTCGCTCTCTTTCGTTCTCGTTCCCTCGTTTGGTTACGCCGACCCAGCCAACAACAGCGACGCCGCTCAACGCGTGCACGAGCGCCGAAGAGCTGCGCTTTAGAGATAAGAAGAGGGACAACTTAAGGATATTAATTTGGGCACTCTTCTGTTATACAACCTCGTATAGCACCCAATAGGAAAGGCAATAGCAAAAACAGGAAAGCCTCCCTAACATTCTGCATACAGAAAGCTTTGTTGCAACATCTCATTTACTCCATCATGTTATAATAAGTAACTATATATATATATATATATATATATATATATATATATATATATATATATATATATATATATATATAATGAGATCTAACAGACAGTAATGCCAAGGAATGTACAGGGAAAGTTATTAGAACCAATGTAATGTAAATAAGAAGAAAGAAAAGTGGGTGAAGAAATGACCAGCCGTGAGCAGGAATCGAACCTATGACCTTCGAATCAAAAGCGTTATTCGAAGGTCGTAGGTTTGATTCTTGCTCACGGCTGGTTATTTTTTCATCCACTTTTCTTTCTTCTTATTTACATTCCATTGGTTCTAATAACTTCCCCTGTACATTCCTTGGCATTACTGTCTGTTAGATCTCATTATTATTGTGTCAAAACACGGAAAAACGAGCCCTTAGGTATACACTTCTTTCCCTTTATATATATATATATATATATATATATATATATATATATATATATATATATATATAAGATTTGCGATGGTCTCTTCAGTAGCCTACATAAAAAAATGCGATTGAGATTGCCAATAGCTAAGGTAACGCTTGGGCAAGTTGGTACAGAGTGCAAAGAAGGAAAAAATAGTGCTGAATATTTGACAAACACACAGGTCGTCGACAGCGTTCCTGTGTGTTTCATAAAATTTCAACACTCTTTTTCCCTTCTTTCCTTTTTTGTTTGCTGAACAATAATGGAGTTACTCACGCATTAAACCTATGCGGAGCAGCCTCCAACAAGTGCTTTTATATGTCACATTAGGTTTCATTTGTGATAGAGTATCAGAGCGATTCTATATTAAGGACGCAACAGGACACATCGAAAGCAGAGAACTAGTATTGGTTATACGTTAGTGCGATAAAGGCAGCTGTTTAATATCCGCATTCATAAATTGTGGCCTAATATGAAAACTCATGCTTATTTTTTTTTTGCTTCTGGTAACGAGCAAAGGGATGGTTAAACAAGACACATTCCATGAGTTACATTTAATTGATTGATATGTGGTGTTTAACGTCCCAAAACCACCATATGATTATGAGAGACGCCGTAGTGGAGGGCTCCGGAAATTTCGACCACCAGGGGTTCTTTAACGTGCACCCAAATCTGAGCACACGGGCCTACAACATTTTCGCCTCCATCGGAAACGCAGCCGCCGCAGCCGGGATACGAACCCGCGACCTGTGTGTCAGCAGCCGAGTACCTTAGCCACTAGACCACCGCGGCGGGGCATGAGTTACATTTATCAGAACTTATTATTTTTTTGCACTCAGCGCAGCCTGAAGAAGTACGCATGGCCACCATCTTTTCGTTCAGCTTGTTTGGTGGTTGTTGTGACCTGCAGAACGTATCCTACGCGGTGTATATGACTGGCTATTTCACGCCGTTTGAAATTGCTTTGGTTACTTAAAGAAGTTTTAGTGCCACATGGAGGAAATGTGATTTATTATTACCAAAATAAAGGGTTAATATGCGTAACACATCACTCACACCCTTTAATTTCTTGGATTACTTCCAACGTTTTAAAGGACGACTCATAGTGTATGCAAGAAGTTCGCGGGGCAAGCAGACTCTGGCAAACAATACTCTGGCAAGCAGACCATCGGCTATAGTGCGTAAACTGGCCGGAATAGACACACTAAATGCGCAGCCAGAGGGTAATGATAAACTGGTGCGATACCAAAAGGCGAAAAAAAAAGCTTCAGGAAGTGGACGTTGTCTGCTGCCAAACACAAGTCTTATTTAAGCTTCTACACACCCATGCCAGGCGCGATGTTAACTAGATGAACTCCGGCCCACCATTGCCAGAATCGCTGAGCCACGCCAAGCCCCGATTACCCTAGCTCCGAAACAAGGTGCACACGTTCTGAGAAACAACGCCGATTTGCGTTATCATCTCGAAGTTGAAAGTCATTACGGGCGAGCGGCGATGGCCGCTTCAAGGTTTCTAAAATGTGCGCTGCACGGCGGGAATGGCTGCTGCTCGCGGGGCATTATTAAGCTGATACGCGCAGTTGCTTCGGTGAAAAGAGAAATAATCAAATACGCGCAGATAACCATTAGACTCAGAGTGCGTAAAAAAAGGGGGTAAATGCTCGGAAATTTTATCTTTTTACATTTTTTTCAGATTTCTTTGGGAGCTTGCCCCATTGGTCGTTCTGATATGTATGACCGGAATCGGAAGCAGATGTCGAGGAAGAAGGAATTAGGAGAATAGAAAAAGACTATCCTTCATTGCAGATGAATTATGGACGAGAGTATTGTAATATATCCACAAGCAGGAACTAGCGAATCGCGTCATTCGTTCAACCAAAAGTATCGAAAGACCATGGTAAAACCCACACGCATTCAAACCAGATATCGTGTAAATCTAGATACGGGTAGTGAACCATTAAACGAAGATTCAGTGTAGCTATACACATAGATTATATAGAAAGCACGAATGGTAACGTTGTTTTCAGCATACTTGGGAAATAAACTTGAATATAGTGAGCAATCGTGAGCTCGTTCGTTACTCATTCTGCCTGCATCTTTAATTAGCCATGAGGAAAGAAAACATTTACTCGTTTTTAGCCTCGTGGTACTCAAAACTTGTACTTGATTTTATTCAAGCAGTTAACGTGTATTCTTCTATTTTCAACTTCGTTTATTTAAACGTTGGTTTGAAAAAAATTACTGAAGCTATGGGCTCATATACATCGCTTGATATTTCATCGATGCAGTCATAAACCACGCGAGGTTTCAGATACGTCTGAGCCTCAACTATTTTGTGCATGCATTTTTAAGTTCTGCCTAGTTAACCCACCTGCCTTCACTTGTTTATAAGAGACCATCGAACACGTCCTGTGCAGCTGCACTTGCTACGACACGAAGCGATGCCAGCTCCAGATGCTTTTGAACCAACTGGACTCTAGACCATTCTGTGTGCAAAATATTCTGGGACCTTGGGCGTCTGCCTCGGTTGCGCAGAAAGCGATTAAACCACTCCTACTTTACTTGAAGACAACAAACCGGAGCGACCGCCTGTAGACTGTGTGTGCTCCCCAGAGTGTGCTCATGATTGTGCGTACCTTCTTATCTCTCTGCAACCTCTTTTCCCTCCTTCATCCCTTCCCCAGTGCAGGGTAGCAAACCGGATGTGCGTCTGGTTAACCTCCCTGCCTTTCCTTGCATATTTATCTCAATATCTCTCTATCTCTTTTTTCTGTATCCCTCTCGTTGCACAAAAGAAAAGAATACATGGCGTTCTTTTTTTTAAATTCTATTTGATCAATGTAATTCTCTCGAACTGCGTTTGGCCCTGTTGTTACTGTTAACAGCGTGTCAGGTCGAAGATGAAGGACATGGCCGAGAATGCGAGGAATTGAACTTAATATAACTTATAGTCGATTATCTCTTTACAGTCGTGTGAAGCATAGCAAAGTAAAGAATTAAAGAATGCATACGCCACGCTGCAAAAAAGAAAAACGAAATTCTTCAATTCGACAAAAAGCGTTAGTTGGCCTAGTTGGTGGTTCATGCTTGGGATGTAAAAACAGCGCAAAAATAGAGACAAAGACAGAAGAAGAGAAGCTCTTGAATTCCTAGAATCAAAGAAAACCCTTGTACGGGAGAAAAGTGGTGAAGAACGTTGTATCGCCTCCACGTATAAATATATTTTTTTTCATTACTGGAGGTTTGTGAACGAACCCGTGACATAACAGTCTTTATCATTACCGGTTTCATTCAATCAAATTCGTCGATCAACATCACAAAGGTGACTTGCCTACGAATTCTCGAAGCAAGAAGGCAAGTTTTCCGCCAACAGGAGGCCTGCTTTCAGCCAAGAGGATTGAATCGTCTATGAAAGCAGGAGGCATCCACAGCACAAATTGCGTGAGTTTTACAACGAAAGCTGCTATGCGATCACCACACGGGTCGCATTCGCACCATAGTTGTCCGCCGCCGCCGCCACCACCGGTGTCCTTAACCACTATTGCACAAAAAAATGAGAAAAAAAACACTCAGTAAACCAGGTGCCACATAACGCGAATTGCGCAACGAGTGGGTCATCGAATGTCCCAACCTTTTAAAAAAAGCTTGATAATGTTCGCATATTAACGGTGGCACATACCCACTGTGGGGTATTGCGGGGATTACAGAAACTTGTGGCATAATTTTTTTATCATCGTCAGCCACAGCCCCCCAAAAATTTGCGCGAGTTTCTTGCAACTGTGCAGTGGGTACTACGCTTATACAAAGAATGGCGAAGAATGGCATAGTGAAAGCCTCCCTTCAATGATTAATGGCACAATGATTAATGGCATAGCGGGTACCCGGCAAGTGTGCTTGCACCACTCACCCTCAAAGTGTTAAAAAAAAGGTGGGGGGGGGGGGGGCTCTGAAAGGCCAATCTCACAGCTTTCGCTGTGACAGGGCTGCACGTACTACGCAGACCTGGCGGGGTTGTTTTTGTTTTTGTTTTTTGCGCATACGTATATAACTTCATGGTGAAAAATAACGGAGGCCACCCAACAATGCCATCTAAACTACACCCGTTTACGTGCGGCCGATGATTCTAGCACGGGTGCTAAAACGCAGAACTTTACAAGTCACTGCCATGCCAACGATTACTCAGCGCTTCTTTCTGTAGTTCTCCTCCACTACGGCGTCTCTCATAATCATATGGTGGTTTTGGGACGTTAAACCCCACAAATCTATCTTTCTGTAGTTCTGGTTACGAGACAACCCACTAACGCCTATTTATTTACGTATTTGAAGGTTGGAATTTCCTACACAGGCCTGCGCAATCGATGGCTCACTCTGCCGCCTGATTTACAATAGAACCTCCATCTTCACTGGTGGAAGAAAACAAAACTCTGACGCGTTTCCGCTAAATTCACGGCAGAAAAAGTGGGACAGAACTTAGCGTTCGTGTCTAAAAAGAAAATAATGAGAGAAAACGTGAAAGGGTACAGAGGGCTATAATACGAAGAGCGTATCGAGAGTAATGCGTTTCAAGTGGGCGGCAAAAGAGAGGGGCGGGCGCGGAGCCAGCTGGGAAAAGAAAAACGAAAGCGGGACTTGAAGATGCTTCCGTGATCAGCGGTGATCAATCGCAGAGGCGCGAGGCAACCCTCGGCGCGCGAAACCAGAGCCGATCAATTTGGGACGTGGGCAATTTTCGCGGTTTTCTTTGTTTCTCTTCTCAGGCCACTAAGTGGGCGTAACAAGTCCAGGTGTATCGGTCTGGGAGGCACGCACTCTCTCCCTTTCTTTCGTTTTGCTGCCTATTTTCGGCGGCGCCTTTCTTGAGATTTTTTTTTCTTCCGCTCATTCCAATCTGCGCGCGAGCCATGACGGCCCGCTAATGGGATTGATTAGGCGAATACCCGGAGATCACGTACTCCAACATCGAATAAATTATTACTCTAGCTAGCACTGCCAGCACAAAGTAGAGACGTAACTTTACGTATAAGGGGAACGGTAATGGTGGCGATTCGATTAATTAGGTGCTACGAAACACAGTATAATAATAATAATAATAATAATAATAATAATAATAATAATAATAATAATAATAATAATAATAATAATAATAATAATAATAATAATAATAATAATAATAATAATAATAATAATAATAAATATATCGTGTTCAACATTCCGAAACCACGACAAAATTATTACTTGATTGATATGTGGGTTTCTAGCGCAGTCCCAGAGCATGTGCGCTAGAAATCCGCAAGGTGCTAAATCTGGAACCCTTCCGCCGCGGTTGGCCGCTGCCCTGTGCAGCCCTAGCCTCGGTGACCAGCTCTGGGCCGTCGAGCAGGCCCGCGAGGCGGCGGTCAGGCAAGGTCTTGGCGTCCCCACGCGGGAGACCTAAGGTCCGGTCGGCGAAAGCTCTGCCGGACTTCCAATAACGTTCTTACCAACCAACCAACCAATTGATATGTGGGGGCTTAACGTGCCAAAACCACCATATGATTACGAAAGACGCCGTAGTGTAGGGTTCCGAAAATTTCGACCACCTGGGGTTCTTTAGCATGCACCCAAATCTGAGCACACGGACCTACAACATTTCCGCCTCCATCGGAAATGCAGCCACCGCAGCTGGGATTTGATCCCACGACCTGCGGGTCAGCAGCCGAGCACCTTAGCCACTAGGCCAGCGCGGTGGGGCCGCTGTAGTGAAGGGCTCCGGAAATTTCAACCACCTGGGGTTCTTCAACGTGCACCAAAATCTGAGCACACGGGTTTACAGCATTCTCACCTCCTTCGAAAATGCAGCCAGCGCTGCCGGTATTCGATACCGTGACCCTCGGATCAGTAGCCTAGCACCTTAGCCACTAGACCGCTGCGCTGGGCAGGATGAGGAGGGCGTCTTTGTGGAGAGCTCTTGTGTTTTCAACGACCTTGGGTTTTTTAACGTGAACTGAAATCGCGCAGTACTGTTAGTTTGCCTCCACGGAAATTCGACCGCAGCGGCCCAGATCGATCCCAGGACCTTTGGCTGAGCAGTTGAGCAGCGTATACCCACTAATCCCCCTTGACGAAGATGCACCAAAAACAAGTTCACTGCATACAAACAAGGAGGGAGGGTGTTGTGAATGAGGAGTTCACATTGTATTTTGTGTAGTGAGACACCAAGACTTCATTCAGTCGAAAAAACATACGGGCCACCTTTATATCTCCATCTTTCCGAAGCAGTCGTGTGAACCTAATCTGTGGCCAAGAACGTCCCATGGTGCACATCTAATCACCTGTAACCGCATCAATTAGGTTGTTTTCAAGCCGGTAGTTTCAAATATGTAGAAAACAGCGTTAATCTATTTTGCACAATTTTTTTTTGCGATATCCTCAACTTTCCTCTGAATTTAAAGCACAGGTTAGATCTTGAAAAGCGGTCTTCTTTAAAACGTACCGACAGTTTCACAGAGTACCGACTGCCTTTTTCAGGATCACAGAATACCGCATACTTGATCAAAAGAAGAACTACACATAGTGCACAAAATTAGGCCGCATGTTTCTTTCATTCAAGCCTTAAACAGTCCCATAAGCGCATATTTTGGCCCTATAACAACACTAAAGATTGAACTGGATAATCGAAGCAAACAAGCAGTAGATATATGTAGAGGCTGCGATTGAGAATGTCAAATTTGTAGAATCAGAGGCTGGTCTTTTTTTTAATAGTGCAAGGAATGAATCACCTGTTAAACCATGATTTGGACTAAATGATTGATTGATATGTAAGGTTTA